>NC_080027.1:57284909-57584909 GCF_030020395.1 Manis pentadactyla
GTGAGCATGCATTGGGCCTCACTCCCTGCTTCTTTCCCTTTCCTCCTCACTCGGATGAATATGAAGGCTCATTCACTGGGTCTATCAGAAAAAAAATGACATTTTTAAAAATGAGTGGGTATTTTCTCAAGTTGGAGCCTATGGCTCATTAGCTACCCAGGAAATTGACTGTCAAATGGTTATGATATCCACAGTATAGTTATCAAACATTTATCAGAGATTAAAGAGGAGGATGGGTGGGGGTGAGGGGATCAGGGAAGGCCCTCATTTAACCTCCCCACCCCATGGTGACCCTAAGAGTGTACTGACCAGTTCGGTCATTAACATTTATTGGGCAATTCCTCAGTACCTGCACCTGGCTTGGTGAACGGGGTCCAGATGCGACCAATATAGTCCCCTTGCTGTCCAAGAGTTCAGGGTCTATTAGGAGTGAGGGACTTGGAGATCTACAAATCTGAGAATGACCAATAGGGACCAAAGGGTCCCCCACAAAAACCTAGGAGACACTGTCAACAGTCCCTCACCTCCCCCTGGAGTTTTCAGGCACTTGTTAAGTTCTAGCTGCTGAACTTAGAGAATGGCCACGTTCTGTTGTCAGGAAAGGTGAAATGCAGGAACTTGAGGTGACAAGATGGTTTGTGGTGTCTTCTAGTGCCAAAGCCATCACTCTCCTGTGCGGGGATTATCTGTGTCCTGCATGCTTCCCAGAAGGGTCTGAGTCAGGTTCTGAGAAAGGGGTTGAAGCTTAGGGCTGACAGACCACCTGACCCTGGCCGGCTGTGAAGGAGCCCTGAGACACTTCCTTCTTTTGCCCACAAGGAGGCCTCAGCAGAGGCGCAAGGGCTCAGCAGCAGAGCATTTGGGATTTGGGTTTCTTCCAGCAGGTGCTCAAAGAGGGAGGAGGGAAGGCTGTTCTGCTGTGCGGTGACAGTGTGTTGGTTCCTCGTGAGTGGAAACTGTCTAAGAGGAATGGGCCTCGGTACTACCCCGTGTGGGACTGCCTTCTGGCCTGTGTCTTATGCATACCCCCCAGCCTGTAGGACAATGGGTGGTGGCCAGGAACGTGGGCTTTCTCCAGCATGGGGTCTCTCTGGGCAGTCCACCTGCTCCATTTCTGAGGGCTTGGCAAGACCAGTTAAGAGTGTCTAGACATGTTCTTCCTATTCCAGAAATGCTTAGAGACGGTACTGGCCCCTGCTAGTTCTGTGAGGTAGGGGACCAAGGGTTTTGCTGGCCAGGGCAGCAATGTTTCTAGGTACAATATTGGGAGCAGGACTCCATACACATGTTCCAGGTCAGCTGAAGGCTGTTGTAGTCTCTAGGTCCAGGCCTGGGGAGCTCAGGATTGTTCTCATCCCTGCTCTCCTGAGCTGAACCCACTCCACATCCCAGGGCCACCCCTTATCTGCCCCCTTGTCTTGCTCAAGGCCCTCGATGGGTCACCTGGGACTCTGGGACAGAAGTAAGATATATGGCTTTGAGATGTCCCTTCCCCCATTAGTCCTCTGTTTTCCCACATGAACAATGAAAATGTTGGATAAAATCAGTGGTTTTCAAACTTTCTCAAGGTCTCCTTGTCAGGTGAAATGAAGCCCAATATATAATATAGATTAAAATAGAGCTGCTGTGACTAAGGTAAAGGCTGGGGGTCTGGACCTCTATGTGGGTTTCCTTTCCCCATAGCCCACAAGGGGGCCACTGGGTTCCCAAGACACCACTAGGGCTCTAATGAATGCACTTCAAAGGCCACGACGCTAGGAGGTCAATACAGATTCTCCAGCTGTGACACCTGGGGTTTTGTCACTTCTTAAGCCATGGAACCTCACAGACCCAAACCCTCTACTGAGTCACAAAGGCAAGGCAGTGTGGCAGAGGCCACAGACCTGTCTGGCCAGCTGGTGACATTGCCACAGTCCCCTGGGGAAAGCCACTCTCTGAGGCCCTCTGGCCAAAGGCCTGCTGCTCATCACAGCAGAGAGATGCCCTGTCTCCCAGAGCCATTGCTGCCACCCAGGGAAGCCTGGGGTCTGGGTCTGGCCTGTTCCCCATTTTACCTGAGGCTCCTTCTGCTGCAGCAGCTCGGAGAACTGGGGGTGGATGTCAGGGGCTAGGGTCTTGATGTGATCCCTGCAGACTCCCCTTCACATGCTGTGGCCTCACCTAAAACTAAACAGCTTGGCAAGTGCAGTCACACCCCCTAGCTCCCGGGTCCTGCCTGGCTCACAGGAAGAAATCAATCTTCTGAGAGTTTCACTGGTTCTAGATTCCTTTGTCCCAGGAGTCTCATCTGCTGGGTCTTCCCAGAAGTCTTTTCTCTTCCTCCACTTATTCATCTCCATTTCCTTCCACCCCCACCCCAGGGCCTTCTCCCTTGGTCCTAGTCACCAGCTCCTACCTGTCCAGATGTCCAGCCATCTGACTTGGGTACCTTGATATCCTTGAACCAGCAAACTACATGCCCTGAGAATAAAACCCCAGGAGAGGCTTGTGACTGCCCTAAGCATGGCCTAGGGATACTTTGTTGTGCTTAAAGTGACCAAATGGCCACTGGGGATGGGGCTGGGCTTTCTGTCCCTGCCAGGGAGAGACAGGCTGGAGTCTGCCTGTTGTTTTCCAGGTCCAGTTTAAATGTCTTTTAGAGGCCAGATTCCCTGGCCACCCAACCCAACTTAGATCCCTGTCATTGCCCTGTAACTCCCCTCATGGGGGACGTCACTCTCACCTGCTGGGAGGAAAGGACGTCTGCTGCCTCCCACCCCTGTCAGCCCAACCACAGCGCCCCCGAGCCCTCCTGAGGCCTGCCGCACAAGCTGACAAAGCAGTTCTCTGGGAACACTTGGTGGGAGAAGCCATTTTATTAAAGGGTTTCTGTCACAAGCCCTCCATTTCTGGGCCTGTCAGACTGGTTTCTGGTTGTCTTTCCTTCCAGTTCCTCTCTTTGTCCATGGCTTCCTGCGAGTCCGCATCCTCGGGGGCATCGGGGGAAGGGCCAGTGACCTTGAGGCTCCGGCCCAGTGCAGGGGGGGCTGGTAGCTGGCAGAGGGCCAGGGAGTGGCCCGCCCCGCAGCCCACGAGGAGTGCAGATGACGACTGCAGCGCCTGCACAGGCCTCGGGGCCCAGACGTTGGCTCCGGCGCCGTCCCCGCACATGCCGTGCTCGTTCCAGCCCCAGCAGCAGCACGCTCCGCCTGGGAGGGAGATGGAGACTGCTGGGCACACGGTGGGGCACAGGGCCGAGACACACCCCACCCCGGCTGCCCCCACGAGCCGCAGTTACAGGGGAGGACACCAATGCCCAGGCGCCCGCAGCGGCATGCTCACTTCCCATCCCTGCCCTCCGAGTCTGCTCTCTTAGGCTTTCCACTGACCTACAACTGTTCCTGCTTCAAACCGGGCTCTCCTCCTTGGCCCCTCCCTCACTGTCACCCACCGCCCCTCCCCCACAACTCTGCCTCTTGGGAACCCCAGGCCCATCCACATCGCTCTGTCTCCACGGCCATCACCCTGGTCCTGACACCATCTTCTCTCATCTGGGCCACTCCAATAGCCGACTAGCTAATGGGGCTGCTCACTGTCCACTCCAGTCTTCAAAGAGTATCAACATGATCTGCAAATTCAATCACGTCGCTCCCCTATAAAACCTTTCAGTGACTTCCCACCGCCGTTGGAGGCCTTTCCTTGGCCTCTGAGGCCCTGAGGGATCTGGCTCCTGACTATCAAGCTGGCCTTCCTTGCACAACTCTCCCCACTGACCTCACTGCATCCCAGAACCCCTGCCTTCTTTCAGTTCCTTAAATATGCCCTGGGGAGCCTTCCTTTCTCTCAAAGTCCTCTCTTTACAGGTCTCCGTGCCTCCTCATCCTTTAGATTCATTTTTAAGTTTAGATGTCACTCAGAGACCAATTCCCCAGCCACCCAATCCAATTTAGATCTTGTTATTACCCTTGTACTTTGCCCACATGGGAGACTTCACACTTGGCAGTGGACAGACGACTTGCACACAGCGTTCACTATCCCTGCTCACTGGCCTACCCGCTCTACGGACAGGGAAGGACATGTATGCCTGTTCACTGCCCTGTCTCTAGCATGGTGCCTGATACACAGCTGCTGATCCGTAAGGGCTGCTGGCTGCATTAAAAGATGGAATGAACTCAGAGTCACACAGCCAGCCTCCAAGCCAGCATTCAAGCACAGGTCTCTCTGAAGCCCGTGACAATCCCACACCATCACAGCACCTGCTCCTAGGTTTTGGCCCCTTTCCTACCATCTAAACTCACATTTTTCTGTAGTTGTTTTAAACCTTTTTCTTCTGGTTATAAAAGTAATACATCTTCATGGCAAAAAAGGAAAAAATGGAAAATATGGATGAATATAAAGGAAAGCAAACTTCTAGAATCTTGCCCACTACCATGAATATTTTAGGTATTTTCGATACCTCTTTCAAACCTTTGTAAATACTCATGTACATTTTGTCTAGATTTTATCCCTTAACATTATAACACAAACATTTCTCCATAGGACTGCATGTCGTTAAAAAAATTAATTGAAAACAATTCAAAATTTTGAAATAGCTCAATCTGCAGAAAGATACAAAAAATAATTTAAAAGAAAGGCACATATCCCTGTCTGGATTTAGAACATTAATTAACATTTTCCCACAGTTGCTTCTAAAGTTCCCTTTAAAAAGAAATTAATCAATTATAAAGATATAGTTTAAGCCCCACCTCCCATCGATTCCTTCCTTCCTGGAAGTAACCACTATTTTGAAGTTGTACATTTGCATGCTTGTTTTACATTTTTCTACATATTTGGGTCCTTAAATGGTGTGTGATATTTTCAGTTTGTTTTACAGGTTCATACAAATAGTATCATTCAAATATGTATTTTTTTACCACTTGCTCTTCAATTCAGCATTGTTTTTGAAATTCATCTGATGAGCTGTTACTGATGTGGCTCATTTATTTTAACTGTGCATATTATCCCACTATTTATAAATCTTATTTTACTTACCCATTTCCCATTCTGTGGACAATTCTTTAATGAGAACAGTTGTTGTTATATTATTATACAAAATAACATACAATATACAATAATATTATACAACAATAATACTAATACTGTTGCTATCATAAACAGCACTGCAACATGGCTTGAACATTGTTCCTTGTACAAATTAGTGTTTGTGCAGAGTTGACCCCTAGAAACATGAATGCAGTGGAAAGCATGTTTAAATTTACTAGGTATGGCCCAAGAGCTCTCTACAGTGGCAGCAGTCATTTCTAGTCTCAAGGACATGAATTTGTTTCCCTCTATCTTTGCTATTTGACTCTTGCTATTCTGATAAGTACACTTAATGAATCTGTATTTCCATGACTACTAGTGAAATGGGGCATCACTTTACGTTTATTAGTTCTCAATTGCCTCTTCTATGAATTGCCTATATATAGTCATTGCCTGTTTTGTTCTTCGGTTGTTTGCCTTTTTCTTACTGATTTGTAAGTTTTCTTTCCGTATTCTTTTGTTCATATAATTCTTTGTTGTTATATGCATTGCAAGTGTCTTCTCCCAGAACTCTGTGGTGTGTCTTCACTTTATCTTTTGTTATATAAATCTATTTTTTTTAAAACTGCCTAATTGCCCATATGGAGATCAAACCATTTCCTTAACCTGTATCCTGTTATCAGATATAGGTTGTTTCTCATTTTTCATTATTGTAACATTCCTATGAACACTTCATGAATCTGTCTCTCTCTAATTATTTTCTCAAATTAGATTCTTAGAAAGGAAATTCCTGGTCAAATGGTATAGACATTTATGAGTCTCCTAAGTATTGTTTTGAGTACTGCTAGAATACTTTTTAGAAAGGCCATTTGAATGTAACTACAGCAATCTGTGAGAATCTGTTTCACTCCAACGATGCTAGTACTTATTAGTTACATAATATTTAGAAACCTTTTCTAATTGGAAGAGAAAAAATGGTATCTCTTTGTTTTTATTTGTGTTTTTTGATTATCTGAAATTGGAAAACCAATCTTATGTCTCTCATATAGTTTGCATTTCCTTTTGTGTATTGTCTGCACCCTATCTTCTCCCTATTTTGTATAGAAGAGTTTAAGTGCTCAGACCAAAGAGCCAGATGGCCTGGGTTCAAATCCCAGCTCCATATATTAGCTGAGTGACTTTGGGCAAATCATGGGGCCTCTCTGTGCCTCAGTTCCTTCATCTGTTAAGTGGGGATAAATAAAGTTGTTTACAAGGATTAAATAAGTATGTATAAAATAGTTAGAATGGTGCCTAGCACTTAGTTCTATATAAATATTTCCAACCAAAGTTATTGATGAAGAGCCTTGTTTGAAAACTTTTATTATTAAGAATATTAATTTTTTTCTCTGCCGTATCTGGAATAAATACTTTTTTCTCAGTTGACTTAAATTGTATTTGGGGTCTTGATGTAAAACATAAGCTTTGTGGTTCCATGTAGCAAAATCTATTGGTCTCTTATACTTTCACTGCCTGTAAGAATTGAAAACCTACCCCTATCCAGGTCACAAAATAATTCTTTCTGATTTTTCAATGATTTGAATTTTTTAATCTTTACATTTCACTTCATATCTACTGAAAATCTGTCTTGCAGACCACTATTTCACAGGGGAAGGCTGGCTGGCCCAGGATTATCCTTCCCATTCCTCTTCCCTCAGAGGAAGGCAATCATTGGCCAAAAGCCTGGGCTTGGGGAAACACAGATGTCTGCCTCTTTGGCCCACAAGTGAGGAAATGCACACAGAGAGGATGAACTCTGGGCTGTAGCTCCTACAGTTAAGCAGGAGCGTCAGCCAGGCTCATCTGAGCCATGAGTGGGGGAGTGGAAGAGGCTCGGTACCTTTGGGGCTAATGTGGCACCTGGTGTAGGCTTTGTGCCCAGCCCTGGGGAGCAGCACCAGCTGACGGTCAGCAGGAATGGGGTTGGGAGGAAGGCAGAGCTGACCTAGCAGCAGGATGCGGCCCAATAGGCAGCTGGCAGGTGCCTCTCCTCCTGCCAAAGGAAACACGCTCTGAGGAAGCCGTGCTCCGGGCTGGGGTAGCCAGAGGCCCTGGGCCAGGACTTTCATGCCCACTGGGTTGAGAAGCCTGGCGAAGGGCCAGAAATATCTTTCCCAAACACTTCCAAAGAAGCTTACTTGGGGTTAGGTGCTTTACAGTCTTTATCTCATTTCATTCCAACACCCCTGTGAGGCAGCCATGTTTTATAAATATTCTCATTTCACAGCTGAGGAAACAGAGACTCTAGAACCCATGTGGTGTGGCTCCAGAATCTGTACTGACTCTGCATATTACATAAAAGAGCTTATCAAATTTATTCTATGAAGGCAGACAGTAAATATTTCATGCTTGAGGGCCTCGTTCAGTCTCTGTCACATGTTCTTCTTTATTATAACCCTTTAAAAATCATTCTTGGCTCACAGTGCCATACAAACAGGCCATGGGTCATATTTGGCCTGTGAGCTGTACTTGGCCGGCCCCTAGCATATATAGAACACATACTATTTACTGTGGACTGTGCTCTGCTGTCCTGGGTTCCACATTAGTTAACACCGGTGTGCTGATGGTACTTCTGTCTCTACCCACCCCACAGTGTTGTCAGAGGGAGGAGTACATGAGCCCTGGCATAGTGCCTGGCACATGGTGACAGATCACACCCACATGTGCGGCAGACCAGTGGAGGGGAGGAAAAGGCAGGGAAGGCCTGCCAGTGGCAAACAGTGCAGAGGAGAGAGAGGGACACCAGCAGATGGGAAGGTCTAGGGGGGAATGACAAGACGTCTGGGGTCCCTGAACACTTTAAGCAAACCTCCTATAGAAAAACCAAGCTGCTGGACTTGGAAAGTGCAAGGTGGGGTCTTCCCTTAATAGAGGGACTTACAGCATGCCATCTTCAAGTACGAACAATTCCAGCCTTTTAGGTCTCACACCCCCCAGCCTCACTTAGGACCACCTTTGCAGGGGCTCAGTGAAGATGGGAAGGCCCCTGGACTCGGCAAGATGTTACGATGCAGGTTGCTCTCCTGTAGAAGTGATAGGAAGGGAAATGGCCTGTGGTTAAGCTTCTCCCTAGGCTGAGTGGACTATGGGACACCCAGTTTTCCAAAAAGGCAAGTTACAGGACAATTTCTGGTTTTACAGAGGGCCCTCTCTGCAGTGTGCCTGGCACTTGCCGGATCCCTGAAGACACTGAAATCTCACCTGATTGATCGAGATCTGCTTTACTGGCCCTGGGGTACACAACTGAGCCTCGGGTGAAGTGCTCATAGTTACACAGGGATTCCCTCGCCTCTCAGAGTTCAGCTCAATGGAGTTGGCCTGATCCAGGCTGTGACAAGTGATTGAGCTCACAGCCTGCCACACTTGCGTCAGCCTAAGAGCCCTGCAGGCATGGAACTGCAGAACTGGCAGGGTCCCTGGCATATCCCGAACACAACACCCAAATCTGCTCAGGCATGGTGGCACCTGCCTGAGCTTCTTGGCAACTGAAGTCCTCACAGGGCCTTATGGTGCTGGGACTACATCCCAATGCTAGGGAGGGGGAAGCATTTCTGTTGACCGGCCTTGCCTGGGAGGGGCAAACACCTGAGTGTGTGTGGTAGAGCTTTCTGGTTGTCCCAGAATCACAGAATAATGACTATACTTGTCAACCTCTCATGCAGCTGGGTGCGGCCAGTGAGATGCAAGCTAAAATGCTCTGTGATAGCTTATGGGTCCCTGCCTTCAAAGACAGACTGCATGCACTCCTATGCCCCTTCTTCCATCTTATCACTATGAATGTGGCTGTAATGGCTGGAGCTCTAGCTACACCTCATAACATGAGGATTAGGGCTACAGCCTAAGGATGGTGCTTCCCAGTTTAATACAAACGTCACCTTAATTTTCACAGCAACTGCCTGAGCTGTTAGGACCTCCATTTTACAGGTGAGAGAGGTGAAACAGCTTGTCCATGGTCACACAGCTACTCTAGTCAGGCCTGGAATCCATGACTCCCAAGTCAAGGGCTCCTTCACTAGTCCCAACCCATGTGAAAATGGTAATAAAATCACTGCATACTTAGTATATGCCAGGTCTTGTGATAAGCACTTTATGAATATTAATTCACTGAATCCCCACAATAAGCCTGTGAGGTACAATCTAACATTACACCCACTTTCCAGAGAGCTCGTAGGTGCTGGACAAGTAACATAGCTGGTAAGAAGCACAGCTGGATCAAACCCAGGCAGTCTGACTCCTCTGTTAATATCCTGTTCTCTCTAGTGCAGATTAATGGCCCACCTGTGTGGGGACACGATCAGCTATGGAAGGCAGGAACTGTAGCTGGGGAGAGGAGTGCTCTGCAGAGGGGCAGACACCTCACTGCGTCCTCGTGAGCACCGGGGCTGAGGGCTGCAGAGGGGCGGAAGGCCCTGTACCCCTGCACATCGGGTGCGGATGGCAAGAGAAGAGAGGGATGCAGGTGAAAAGTCAGGCAGCTAATGGCTCCCCTGGTCTCCTCCTGTCAAAGCTTTCATGAAGACCTAGAACATGAGTAGGGGCTGCTCTTGTGCAATAGCAGGCACAGAGAGAGGAGGGGTGAGGGTTGAGTACCCTCATGGAGAGGAAGGTTCTGGATTCAGGAAGCTGTAAATGTCAGTGTGGATGAAGCTGGCCTTGAAATTGCCCCAATTTGGGAAAGACTTCTGCATGTCCAGACACCCAAGCTCACGGGGATTGCACCCCTTTCAGCAGTAACTGTGGGATGATCAACAGGGTCCTACCATGATCGAGGAACAGTGAGCGAGGAAAACAGTACTCAGGCCTTCCAAAGCGCTCTGGGTCTGGGGAGCAACTACAGGACAGAAGAGGTGCAGAGCCTCCCCCTCTCTTGCTGGACAATTACAACAGCTTCTCTGTCCTTTACACAGAGGCAGCTGCCTGTGTGGGGAGTCAGGCTGAAACAGCATGGACTAGGTCCTCCCTGGACTATTTCCTGCCTCCCCCCCACCACCAAGGCCAAGTCCAGGCTCTTAGCTGGCTCTCGAGGCCCTCTTGGTTTGCCCCTCTTGGCCACATCACCCCTCTTTCCCAACTCTGTTCTAGCTGCTTCTCCCCAAATTCACCCAGCCTTTTCACATAGTTATGAATTTGCTCAGATGAGTCATCCATTTCATCGTGTGGGCATCTCTTCCGGATTAGGCCCTGTGGACACAAGACCCAGAAGAGGAAAATTCACTTTCTGCCCTGTGGCTCCCAGTCCACTGGGGAAGGTAGCCATAGAAAAAGATGATTATGGGGACCAATGGTATGTATGCAAGGAGACACACACAGCACCATTTCCTGTAGCATTGTTGTGATCACACGAGATTGGAGGGAAACCCCAAAATATTCACCAATAGAGGAGTGTTCAAAGAAACTGTGGTTTGACCCTACTATTGAATTATATGTAGCTATTAAAAATAATGAGGTAGTACTCTCTGGCCTAACATGGAAAAAGATCTAAGCCATTTTTAAGAGAAAATAGGTTGCAGAACAATATAGAGTAGGCTTTGATTTCCCTAAAGTCCCTATATATTTCTGTATGTACAGATCCTGAAGAATACATCCCAAACTGAGAACAGTCTCTGAGGAAGAGAAGGAGAAATGGGGAAGGGTGACAAAGGATGATACAGGATGATAAAAAAACACTATTTCTAAGGGACAAAGAGTGCATAGCAGAGGGGACAACATGCTCTGTTAGGGAGAAGAAGTGGATATCACTGAAAGTTCTAGAGGTTAATTCTTAGATGGGTTTTGAAGGATGAGTAAGAGCCAATCTTAAAAAGAGGGTATTTAATTTTACAATGACCTGTTCATTGATCCCAATGGTATCCTGTTTTGCTGCAGAAGTGAATGGCGGCTGGTGTAGGGCTGGGCCCCACTAGGCTGTGGGAAGGTTGTTAATTTCACTTCCCCTGAGCTCCCTACTGTACTCAGAGCTCTCTAACCATACACACCACACCCCTCCTGGTTCTACAAGTATTTATATTTGTAACTGTCTCCAGTCTGTGAGCTGGAGATGGGAGCGGGATGCACTCATAATCATCCTCAGGCCATGGGAGAGGCACTCAGGATACAGTTGCTAAGTGGAAGGGAATACGGCTGGGCCTTTCGCCTGCCCGTAGTCTTTCTAAGCCCTCTGTTCTGTCTGGAGAGCAGCAGGGGAGGGACACACAGAAACACAATGCTAAAATTGGGTTCCATCAACCCCAGTCCTGTGCCTGGCTGTTTTTATTTCCTGGTCTGTGGCCAGAGCTGCCTCTTGGCCACAGGCCTCAGGAACAGAAAGCTGCAATTCTCTGTCCCTGGTCACACTGCCCAGAAGAGGGGTAGCTCCTATAGAGAATGGCCATGAGAATGGCTGTGAGGACAGTGGCCCCACTGGGCCAGGCTGAGGGGGGTCACTCAGTGCAGGAATTTTCAATAATTAGTCCATCCATCACTCTCTGGGCCAATGATGACCTCAAGGCAGGAGCTGAGGCAGCAGGAAGTAGCAATTCCAGAATCAAAAAGTGGGGCTATTTGCCCACAAAATTACTCTGGAGATGTTTTGAGATTGTGGCCCAAACTGCCTCAGGGAAAGCTGTAAGTGGAAGCAGGCTGGCCCAGGGTCCCTTCCAGACCAGGATCCATGGCAGCGCTGGGTATGGGCTGAGAGGAGATGATGGGGGTAAGGGCTGGAGGCAAGGAGGCCAGTGAGGAGACTGGGGCTATCCACTAGGTAAGAAAAGATGAAGGCCTATGGAAGAAGAGACTTAGGAAGGTAATGTTCAAAACACAGCCAGAATCTGGCCACCTCTCACCAGCCCCATCACCTCACACTGGGACTCCCGCAAGGGCTTCCTAACTGGTCTCTGCTGCCTTTATTACCTCACCTGGTCTCTTCTCCAAAGTGATCCTGTTCAAATCTAAATCAGACAAGGCACTGCTGTGCTCAGAATCCTCCAATAGCTTCTCCTCTGACTCAGATGAATAACAGCTGGTTCACACCTTCCTCTTTGACCTCATGTCCCATGATGTTCCACCCTGCTGACAGCTAGCTATATTGACTTCCTGTTCCTCAAACAGTACTGGCCTCAGGGCCTTTGCACTTGGTGTTCCTGCTTCCTGGAATGCTCCTGTTCCTGATATCCACAGGTTTACTCCCTCATGTTGTTCAAATGTCACTTTATCTGAGAGGTCTTTCCTGAAAACTCTGTATGAAATAGCAATTTACAACCCCTCCCCATCTCTGTCTGATCTGCTTTGTTTTTATTTATATTTTTTTACTGTTTATTTGTTTATGAACTCTCTTTCCCGACCAGAACACAAACTCTTGGAGAATATGGACTGTTCATTTGCTACTGTACACCAGCACCTGAAACAGTGCTTGGCCTACATTAGCGCTCAGTAAATACCTTTGTGAGAATGAATGAACCAATGGACGAATGAATGGCTGGCTAGTAAGAAGATGGAGCCACCTTGTTCTCTCCCAGGGATCCAAAAGAGAGCCCATGGACATGGGGAGAAGATGCCTGGGAAGGCCGACTTCAGCTCACTACCAGGAAGAAGGCTGTTAATGACTGAAAGGCCACCCAGGAGAGTGGCAGGTGGCCTGCCGCAGGAGAGTCTGAGCCCTCAGCTGGCAAGGGCATTCCTACAGTGGGCAGAGTCTGGATGAAATGAAACAAAAGTCCTTCTGCTCCTGGGGAACCTGTGTGGTGGTGGGGGTAGGTGTGGAAGAGTATGGGAGACAGAAAGAAGGGAGGTGGAGGCCGAAGAGCAGAATAGGGGAATACACACCCAGGTCCTCATGCTAGTTCCCTCAGACCAGACAGAGGAATGGCCTTCATTCAAGTCACAGACAAGAATGTGTTGAACTTCCGGGTTTACCCTCTATAGGTCTCATTCTGAGGCCGCAAGGCTGGGACTGCTCTCGAATCTCTCTGAGAACCCTGCACCTCGGAAGGCCATTCAGTTCTCTTTGTCAATCTCTGTCCCTTCACATAAAATGAAACAGAAGCTCAGAGTGGGGCAGTACTGTGCCAAAGGTCCCCACAGCCATACTTTCCACCGCTCTCCACCTCCCACTTTGCGTCGCTGCGGACACCACACTGGATGGCTAGAGTGGCCCAGTACGGAAGTTTTGGATTACCCCTGTATGGAAGGAAAACTGAGTCAGGGAGAGGTTCTGAAACAGCTCAGCTGGAAGAGGCAGAGGCCAGGCCTCCCTGCCCACCCCAGGAAGAGGGGGTGCTGTGGCTGCTGTGCATACATTTCCTCAGTCACCTGAGGAGACGGCGAGCGTGGGTGCGTGGGCCCCACTGAGCAACTATTCTTAGATCTAGGGAGCCAGGGATGATGGATTTAGAACTTACGAGGTGGAAACGTGCTGGCCTGTTTTATAAACAACTGAAACCCTCCCCACAGCCTGTCTTTCTGAGTTTTGTGTTCTTTGTTAGAACTGCTGGCTTTCTGGGCTTCTTGGCTATCCTGAGAGAGAGAACAGAAAAGGCAACTAACTGTCTCGAGGGCCTACTATGGCCACATGTGTGCTAACGGCTTTTTATGACCCATCTCATTTGGCAGAGCAGCCCTGGGAAGAAGGAATCTTGATCACACTCTATGGATGCAGAACAGAGGCTGGGAGAGATCCAAAAACAGTGGGCCTGATGTGGAGTCTGGCGCTGGTGAATGGAGCGTTACAGGCACAGTATGGTATCTCTGGAGTTTAGTCCCTTTAGGTGTTTGCAGACAGCTTTTGGATCGTCTAAGATTTCTTCACTCCAGGTGATCTAAACTCTCCATACGACCTGGTGGCCTGTGCCAGGGCCTCCTCCTTTAAGTAGGTTCCAGGTTATTGTCATCCCTCTATACATGTGGTCCTCAGATCAGGCCAAGGGCTCCAGAGATGATGAGCCCATCCAGATGCACACCTTGGCCCAGAGGCTGCCTCTGTCAGGTTAGCCTGGGGTCACGTTAGCTGTGCTGCAGTCCAAGTCTGCTGATTGTTGCTGAACCCACAGCCATGCATACCCGGACCTGTCTGAGTGTTTGCTCTGTACTATGTCTTCCCTGGCCTGGCCTATGTGCTGGTGTGTTGGACCTGGCTGGAACTTTCAAGTTGTCTGCATTAGGTATTGTCTTATTAGATAAACACAGTGATTGTTGAGGGGCAGGGGCACCGATGCAGCTCTGGGGCCAGGAGCAGCTGGCCTGCTGCCCTCCCTGGAGCCTGGTCACCAGAAGAACCTCTCTACATTCTCCCTCCACGCCTGTTTGGAAATCACCAGTGTGTAGGAAAGGAGGCTGGGAGTTAGAGCAAAGTGTTAGTGGTGGGGTGGAGGGTAGGATGGTCTGTTCTGGAACCCAGGGGCAGGTCCAGAAGAATCCACATGCAGATTAGATTAGGATTTTAGAGTTCGCTGAGAAGCCACTGGATGACATAACCCGAGAAGGAATTCTCCCTAGGGTTTCAGATCCCTTAGTAAATACCTACTGAGTGTCTGCCCCGTTTGTGCTGTGCCCAATCCCGTTCAATCCACTTAGTTCACAGGGACAAGGCAGCCACACAGTAACCAGTGCCAGGTTAGGGATGTGGTCCTGGGCCCATAGTGACAGGGCAGGGAGACGAGCACCCAGGATGGGTCTACCAGAAGGGCAGAAGCCGGTTCTTCAGAAGAAGCAAACCCCTTTGGGAATACAGTGTGCCTCTTAGTTAACTTATTTTTTTTCAGACAGTAAACTTTTATTGAACTTCATGTCAGTAAATATATATGTTTTTCTACATATAAATAACATATATGAGTACAAAATAGAAAATAACTAAAGGATTAATGCTTTTAACTTAATGTATTTTTTTTCCTCTTAAGAAAACTTTATTTTTAAAGTTTTAGCAGTTTTAGTTCACAGAAAAATTGAGCAGAATGTGCAGAAAGTTCCCTGCCCCCATAGAGTCACAGCCTCCCCATTGTCAACATGCCACACCTGAGCACCACATTTGTTACAGTCAATGAACCTACGCAATCAATTGACACATCCTTCTGGCCCATCTTGGTGCTGTGAATCCTATGGGTTTTGACAAATGTAAAATGACATGTATCCACAATT
The DNA here is from genome assembly GCF_030020395.1 of Manis pentadactyla. Taxonomy (NCBI): domain Eukaryota; kingdom Metazoa; phylum Chordata; class Mammalia; order Pholidota; family Manidae; genus Manis; species Manis pentadactyla. The sequence continues at coordinate 57,300,057 of NC_080027.1, forward strand.
ACAGGATCAGACAGAATAGTTTCACTGCCTTAAAGGTCCTCTGTGCTCTGCCTGTTTGTTTATGATTTTACCTACCAGGGTTGAATGAATAAATGAGAGGATGAATAGTTACAGGACGCCCCTAAGGTTCCAGCATGGCTCTAGTGGGAAGGGTAAGGCAGTGAACAAAACACAAGGCCCCTGTCCTCAAGGGGCTTACATTCTAATGGGGGAACAACAAGCAGGTAGATACACAAATTAATAGGATGCACTGGTGATATGAGCTATAAAGAAAACAAATGGAGTGAGACTATTAGAAGGACAGGTGGTCAGGAAGGCCTCCCCAATAATGCGGCCTCGGAACTGTGACTGAAGGATGAGAAGGAGCCAGCCATACGAACCTCTGGCAGAAGAGCTTTCCAGGCAGAGGAAATGATAAATACAAAGGCCCGAAGTGGGGAGGAGTTCTGCCAGTTCCAGGAACAGCAGGGAGGTGTCTGTCTGGGGCTGAGTAAGTGGGAAGAGGCAGGCCTTGGGAGGCCTGGTGAAAAGTTGGGGTTTATTTTGAGGATTCTGAGAAGCCACTTGAGGTTTTAAGCAGGAGTGATAAGATCTAACATATATCTGAGAAGGCTGCTCTCTGAAGGGAAAAATGGAGGGAGCCGAGGCAGGAAGCTCCTACACTGCAGAGGGCAGGGCAGGACGGTGGCTCGAAGTGGGCTGGTAGCAGTGGGGACAGAGAGAAAACGACCGATCGATTTACTCTATGCTGGAAGTAGGGTACCCAGGATCTGCTGATGGGCTGATTGGGAGCGAGGGAAAGGATCAAGATGGACTCCTTGAGCAATGGGTGGAGAGTGTGATCTACCGAGGAAGCCTGGGGACAGGGACAGACTTAGGGAGAAAGTCAAGGGTTCTGTTTTGGATATTTTAAGATGGAAGTGCCTATCAGGCATGAATGAATGACTATATTCCCCAAATAGAGACCTCTGGTAAGCCTAAGAGTTAACAGCCCTGAGTGGGAGCTGGGAAACTGCGGAAATGAAATGGTAGGAATTACCAGGTGAGCAGCGAGCAGCTCAAGGGGTAACAATCTACAGGGCCTAATTTCGTGCCTTTATCACTCTGAATTCCACCTTCTATTTTTATTTTTTTTTTGAATGAAGTACATAACTGGGATGTATGCACTACGTGGGCTAATAAATGTAAATTTCCCTTTTGAATATCCCTACTTCATTAAAAACACACATATGAAAGCAAAATTACCTTTTTGGATAATTATAACTCACCACCCCAAGTTCTCCCACTGGCCCATGGGCAGAGCATTCTCCTCTGAGCTTGGTAAGCAGCCAGGGATCCTGGGCTAGGACACACAGGCATGGTGCTCCTCTCCTGCGGCCGGGTGCCAGGGGGAGACGTGGCATCCCAGAGGACACAATGTGGGCATAGGAAATGCTGCAGCTCTGTGCCAGAACTCTCTCTGGGATGTCTTCTCATTCCCAGGGGGTATGCAGTCACCCAAAAATGAGGGCCTGTGGGGTAGGCAGCTCTGAAAGGCCCTTTGGCCCTGGCCCTGAGAAGAACATATACAATCTGACTGGCCATGTCCCTTGCTGGCACAACTTGGCCTCCTATGGGCTCAGTCCCAAGTGACAGATTCCTCTTCCAGACAAGGGGGCTGGGCTCTAAGGCTGAGGCCAGGCCTGTGTCTCCAGATTACAAATCCTCCAGTGGAACCTACTCCAGGCATCCATAGTCCAGACCCTGGCTTATAACGTTCCACAGCATCTGGCCCCCAGCTACCTCTCTAACACCCACCACTGTTCTCATTCACTTCTCTCTAGCCACACTGGCCATTTTACTCTTCATGGAACTGGCCAATCATGCTTCCAGCTTTAGCCCTTTACAATGGCTGTATCCTCTGCCTGCAACACTTTCCCAGAACTCCACATAGCTCCCTACTCTCTCCATTTGGGTCTTAGTTCAAATATCATCTTCTCAGAAGACCTTCCCTGACCACTCAACCCCATCCTTCTATCCCATCACAGTGCTTTATATTCCTTCCAAGCCTGTAACACCCTGTCGTATATTTATCTGTTTGTCTGTCTCCCCACTAGAATGAAAAACTTTGTGAGAGCAAAAATTTCACTTGGTTCAAGTGCTGTATCCCAATACTTAGAGCAGTCATGGGTATATAAAAGGTGCTTGATAAATATGTTTTAGGAATGAATTCATGTCACTTGCCCCAGGAGGAGTTCATACCCTTGAGTGGAAGCCCAAGCTAAAGAACTGAGCAGGCCGTCCACAGGGGTCACCAGTCCAAAGGGACTGTGGGTGTATGTGGAGGGGAGAGTCAGGGCAGCCCACGTTAAAGGCACTTGCAGTGCGTAGGGTGCCTACAGCCTCAGTTGTGAAGAAGGGAGACATTACAGCTAAAGACTGGACTCTGGCTCTAGGGCCCCATGGCCCTGTCTGGGTGGGCTTGGCTGGGCCAAGTCGAGCCCAGCTCTTTGAATAAGCACCCACCCAGCTGTCTGTAGGTGGGCCCTCCCAGCCAGCAGTATATATATTCCCAGGGCAGTATATATTTCAAGTCCTCATTCAGTGGGCCAGAGAATTTGCAAACAATTCGTTACTCTCTCAGCAGCTGTGGAACCAGGCAGGCATGGATTTAATTCTGCCTGTGTATGCTGCTTGTGTATGTCTGAGCTTCAGTTTCTACATGTATAAATAAGGACAATCACCTTTCCTTGACCTTTAATTTTTTGAATGAAAAGTGCCCACCTCAGAATCCATCCATGATACACACTCAATCAACACTTGCCCCCTCTCTCATCACCCCATTTGCTACTGGCATAGCACCATGTCTCTCACCCAGGATCCAGTTCCTAGCTCTCCTTGGTCTGGTCTGTCTTGCTGCCAGTTGTTAGTAAAGTTGGGAGAATCCTCCAGGAAGGAGCAAATGATAAAAGCATGCCGTCCCTCTTCTTTCCTTCCATCCCCCAAGACCCCTTGCATGGAACAAGTAGGTAACACTTCACACAAGTTCCAGCTGAGAGTTCAGATTAGAATTTGTCTGAGGAGTCCCAACAGGCACAAACCACAAGCGTTGTGACAGAAACCACTGTTATTTTGTGCTGTGTCCCTTGTTTTCTGGCTCAGCTGCAGTTGTGGTACAGCGGAAGGGCAGTGGACAAGGTACCTGAGGATCAGGCTGCACTCCCAGTGGGGCCCATGCTCCCAAGGGGCTGTGTGCCTGAGGGAACTCCCTGCTGCTTCCTGGGTCTTATCTTCCCTAACTCTAAGTAAGCCAGTGTTTCTCAAACCATGGCCTGATGACCCGCACTTGGTGACAGTCAGAGTCCTGGCACCCACCTCAGACCAGCTGGTGGAATCTCCCTTGGAGGTTATGATATACACCAGAGTTGTTGAGAACCACTGATGTAGCAGGTAGACTAGCTAAATCGTTTTCAATTTCCCAGTGTATAAAACAAGCAACAGTGAAGCTACTCTGGTTGCAACAGAGGTAAGGAGCTCAAGAGTCCCATTCACTCAGCCTCCCACTACCCACAACTGGCTCATGGAATCCTAGAACTTCCCAAGTGCAGTGTGGAAATCAGTGGACCAAATTATTTCTAGCACCTTCCCTAGAAAGAGTCAAACATTCATTCACTCACACATTTTCATTAGGTGTCTTCTGCTTTCTTTATGCCAAGTATTTGTTTGAAGTCAGTAGCTCTACTACTTACTAGCTGTGTAATCTTGGGCAAATTACTTAATCTCTCTGGGGCTCAGATTTTTCATGTGGAAAATGAGAAAAATAACACTAGTTTTCCCTACCTTGCAGGATTCTTGTAATTATCAAATAATCCAATGAGAACACCTATGCAAGAAGTGGTTTGTTACCTGGAAGAGACTACAAATGCCAGCCACTATTATTACTACTGCTAGAGTAGTATATTTAACTATCTGAAGTCTACAAAACTAAATTAAGTCCTATGGGCCTCTATGAATTGTTACTCTCCTTCTGTCTGTAGCTCAACTTCCAGAAGGTGTTACAGGGTCTGGAGAACCAAGGGTCTAAAAGCTGTCATCTAAAAGACAGCAACCTGCCCCAAAGAGTATTTCCGAGGTTTAAGAATATCACTCAGTTTGTTATCTCCTAAACAGAACATTTCTCTATTATCTAAATTTTCTTCAATGACCATATATTGCTTTTATAATAATTTTTTTAAAAAGCACGCTGCTTTAAAAAAACTGTTGAAAATACTGATATATATATTTTTTTGGTATCATTAATCTACAATCACATGAGGAACATTATGTTTACTAGACTCCCCCCATCACCAAGTCCCCACCACATACCCCATTACAGTCACTGCCCATCAGCGTAGTAAGATGCTGTAGAATCACTACTTGTCTTCTCTGTGTTGTACAGCCCTCCCCCCTCACATTATACATGCTAATCATAATGCCCCCTTTCTTCCCCACCCACTCCCTTCCCACCTACCCTCCCCAGTCCCTTTCCCTTTGGTAACTGCTAGTCCATTCTTGGGTTCTGTGAGTCTGCTGCTGTTTTGTTCCTTCAGTTTTTTTTCTTTGTTCTTATACTCGACAGATGAGTGAAATCATTTGGTACTTGTCTTTCTTCGCCTGGCTTATTTCCCTGAGCATAATACCCTCTAGCTCCATCCATGTTGTTGCAAATGGTAGGATTTGTTTTCTCCTTATGGCTGAATAATATTCCATTGTGTATATGTACCATATCTTCTTTATCCATTCATCTACTGATGGACATTTAGGTTGCTTCCATTTCTTGGCTATTGTAAATAGTGCTGTGATAAACATAGTCATGCACATGTCTTTTTGAAACTGGGATACTTCATTCTTAGGGTAAATAAATTTCTAGGAGTGGAATTCCTGGGTCAAATGGTAAGTCTATTTTGAGCATTTTGAGGAACCTCCATACTGCTTTCCACAATGGTTGAACTAATTTACATTCCCACCAGCAGTGTAGGAGGGTTCCCCTTTCTCCACAACCTTGCCAACATTTGTTGTTGTTTGTCTTTTGGATGGTGGCGATCCTTACTGGTGTGAGGTGATATCTCATTGTGGTTTTAATTTGCATTTCTCTGATGACAAGCAATGTGGAGCATCTTTTCATGTGTATGTTGGCCATCTGAATTTCTTCTTTGGAGAACTGTCTGTTCAGCTCCTCTGACCATTTTTTAAATTGGATTATTTGCTTTTTGTTTGTTGAGGTGTGTGAGCTCTTTATATATTTTGGATGTCAACCCTTTATCGCATCTGTCATTTATGAATATATTCTCCCATATGGTTGGATACCTTTTTGTTCTATTGATGGTGTCCTTTGCTGTACAGAAGTTTTTCAGCTTGATACAGTCCCATTTGTTCATTTTTGAGTTTGTTTCCCTTGCCCGGGGAGATATGTTCATGAAGAAGTCACTCATGTTTATGTCCAAGAGATTTTTGCCTATGTTTTTTCTAAGAGTTTTATGGTTTCATGACTTACATTCAGGTCTTTGATCCATTTCGAATTTACTTTTGTGTATGGGGTTAGACAGTGATCCAGTTTCATTCTCTTACATGTAGCTGTCCAGTTTTGCCAACACCAGCTGTTGAAGAGGCTATCATTTCCCCATTGTATGTCCATGGCTTCTTTATCATATATTAATTGACCATATATGTTTGGGTTAATATCTGGAGTCTCTATTCTGTTCCACTGGTCTGTGGGTCTGTTCTTGTACCAGTACCAAATTGTCTTAATTACTGTGGCTTTGTAGTAGAGCTTGAAGTTGGGAAGCAAGATCCCCCCACTTTATTCTTCCGTCTCAAAATTTCTTTGGCTATTTGGGGTCTTTTGTGGTTCCATATGAATTTTAAAACTATTTGTTCCAGTTCATTGAAGGATGCTATTGGTATTTGGATAGGGATTGCATTGAATCTGTAGATTGCTTTAGGCAGGATGGCCATTTTGACAATATTAATTCTTCCTAGCCAAGAGCATGGGATGAATTTCCATTTGTTAGTGTCCTCTTTAATTTCTCTTAAGAGTGTCTTGTAGTTTTCAGGGTATAGGTCTTTCGCTTCCTTGGTTAGGTTTATTCCTAGGTATTCTTTTTGATGCAATTATGAATGGAATTGTTTTCCTGATTTTTCTTTCTGCTAGTTCATTGTTAGTGTATAGGAAAGCAACAGATTTCTGTGTATTAATTTTGTATCCTGCAACTTTGCTGAATTCAGATATTAGTTCTAGTAGTTTTGGAGTGGAGTCTTTAGGGTTTTTTATGTACAATATCATGTCAAATACTGATATTCTTTTAAAAACTCATTTGTATATCTGATGCTTTGAAATGAATTCAAATGAGGTACTCAGAGCAAGGGCAAATGCTGGGCTTTGCGGCATGGCCCTGTAGGAGGAGTGTGGGGTCAGCTCTGCCACTAACTCGGCACAGAGTCTCAGGTGAGTCACCCCCTCTCCCATGGGCTGTTTCCACACCTACGAAATGAAGGCGACAGATTACTGATGTCCAAGAGCCCCTCCGGCTCTGACAGTTAAATGTTTCGGGACAACGGAGTGTACTTTCCAACATACTTGAACTATCATTCCAGAACACATCGGGATCTGCAGCCTTGCTAAGCTTGAGGTTGTTCATAGAGAACACCATTTACTAAAAACAATGCCCCACTCCCTAGTTGCTCAGTTGGGGTTTCACTTTCCAAAGCACCCTCAGCCCCACTACAAACCCGAAGCAGGATGATAAGGGATTGAGCATGTCTGGAAGACAAGAGGCTCACTTAAGAGCTGCACCCTTTGGAAGTCATGGGTCATGACCAGAGTCAAGGCATCTTAACTCCAAGGAAATGCCTGGAATGACACTTAGAAGGTTGGAAGGAATCTACTCTATCTGTCCTTCAAGAAACTCAGGGCCTGGGAAGTATAAGTCCTTGGCCACAGGACAGCTGGATATGGCACCTAAAAGGGCAAGTCATTTTACTATGCAGGCTGAGCTACACAGACAGACTCTGGGCTCTGCCTGACACCAGTCCTAAGGAGACTGTACCAAGGCTGAAATAGTACCAAGGCTGAAAACACCTGACAGGAGTATGGAGCCCAAAATGTGGGCTTTATTCCAGGCATTCATGTATTCACCCTGTTAACAAACATCCTTCTAATATCAATTCCAAAATACTATTTGGGTGCCTTGTGTGTGCAAGGAAAGAGGAGGAGGAAGGAGCAAAAATGACCATGATAGTCCCCATTTTTAAGGAATTCCTAGCCCTAATGACCAACGTGCCCTGAGCTCTTATTATATACCAGAAACTCTGCTGTACTATGTCCATTATCCTATTTCACACCCATAATGCCATGATAGGGTAAGAATGTACAGGACCTCTATCTCACCCCTGAAGAAGGTGAGGCTCAGGCTCACCTGAAAACTGAATGTTGGAGCCAGGCCTCAAACCAAGGTCAGTCTATCTCCAGATCCTAAGTTCTTAGCACTATGTTCCATAGTCTCTCTGTGTTGCTGGTGACTCATCTTTCTTTCTGGTTCTCAATTCCCCTATGCAATGTAGAGGTTCAGTGACTCTAGTGGATTCAGGAGATATTGCAAACACCTGTGTGCCAAGACAAAAAGCAAGAAATGCCCATGTGAAGAGAGATGTGAGATGTGGAGATCAGTTCCCATATCTCAGGAGAGGAATGCATAGAACATGACTTGGGAGTGAGGCCAAGGTCAGGCTTCTGCCAGACAGGACTCAAACTGGCGAGTTTCAGAGAGGCATGGCTGACACCTGCCCACCTCTACCAAACCGAACTGGCCACCCCATCTACACACTCCTTCTACCTCCCCAGCTGGGCCTCTGTCCATACTGTTCCCCTGCCTCTTCCCCATGTCCTCTTACTTTTCTCTTCCAGGAGGTCTCTTCTGATCCCGCAGTTCTCCCCAGCAGACTGTAACAGACAGCTCAGCTTAAATATCACTAAACTACGATTTCATCAAGAAGCCCTCACATCAATGGAACAGCATTTTCTTTTAAGATCTTTGTTCTTGGTGCATGGTGCCCCATCTTAAAATTTGCTCTGTCTCTAGTGGAAGAAGAGCAGTGGCCCTTCTCCATCTGAATCTTTTACAGTAGCAGATGCCTGTAAGGTTGCCTACAGAGTCTGAAAATGCCATGTTGCCATGGCAATGGCAGACCAAGGTCTGAGATGCTTTATCCCCAGTGAGCTGCCCTTACAGTGCCATGCCAGGCTGCTGCTGGAATCTTCCTTGATGAACCAAAAAAAATCCCATTAATGGACAAGAAACTGCTCCACTGGTACTGAGTTTCAGCTCTTGCAAACATGCTTTTGGGCCATTCAGCTGGCCCCTTGGCTGACAGGCCTTGGCTCTCTGCACTCTGGCTCACTCAGGGGGTAATACGGTTTGTAACTGGCTCAGCCAACAAAGCAGGCCCTCCCCAACTCCAGCCCCCAAACTACCACTTCTCTTGTCTGATGCCGCCAACCAGAGATCTGCCAACGTGGACCCTGGCAATTAGCACAGCACCCACATTTGTTGGGGAATTAATAGTCACTGATTAGCCTAATTCCACACCATTTACAGGCAGTGAGCATCAGCCTAAGACTGGCTTTTCCAAACGGTGGCCCAGGGGGTGGCTTGATCATGGCTTGAATATGAAATAGAGGCAGTGGTCTGCTGAGACACTGTGAACCAGGAGGGAGGCAGGACTCACCTCTGGGCCTGGTGTCATGTCAGCCATTGCCTCCCCGAATCCTGCCTGCCTAAGGGAACCGAAGACCAGAAGAGGATATTCCCAATTGAGGTCATGCCTACTCCCAAGTCAGTCTTGACCAGAAAGGGAGCCCTTTTCCCTTTGACAGCCTCCCTGCTGACTCCCACTGGGAATGCCCACCACAGGACTAGTGAGCCCTAAACTGGGGGGTTCTGGGGCTAGAGGCCTAAGTCAAACTCTAGCGGGCTACAGGGGACACTGAAACTCTACCTAGACTCTCTTGCCAGCTCACTGCCTAAGAGCCTGAACCTTTAATCAGTCTCCTAAGTTGATGTCTAGCTGGAGCACCTTGGAACTTGAATGCCCCATGATAATTACCTTAAGATTCCTGCTTCAGACCTTGCACTCTCTTACCGGAGGAGCCCAAATGGGCCGTCCAGGATACTGACATTCCCAGGATCATACAGGCCCCTCCACCTTGGATGGTTGATCCCTATTCCAACCCAACAGGAGTCAACTTCATAGCTAGTATGGTTCCCCAGCTTTCTACCCTCTCTGGCCAGTTTGCCTGAAGGTAGCACAAAAGGGTCATGACCATGTGGAACTGGCTATGTGCCCACAGACCCTGAGGGACTTCCAGATCCCTTCAAGGAAATTCACAGGCCTCAGCCTATCTAGACAGGACTTGATGACCAAGATTCCCTAATTTAAGGAATTAAGCTTGCTTGAAAACAGAGGGCTGAACCAGGTCTTTCATAAAACATTTATTAAGTTTGGTAAATGACATCAGGGATAAAGAAGGAACCACTTGCGGCACCTATCATCAAGGAATGTACAGTCTAGGTGATCAGCAGAGACTTCACAGTGGAGAAGAAAAGTTAAAGTGGGGAGAAAAGTATTCCAAAAAGGAAGAAAGAAGTTCAAACAAAGACCTTGCTGGGGAGGTAGAGCTATGATGGTGGTTCAGTTTGGTGAAAGAAGAGGAAGTGCAAAAAGTAGTAGAAAGAAATCAATTTGGGATGATAGGTAGGGGGCATATCATTGTATGACTCAGGAAATAGAACCTTCAAAATGCCTAATTAAAGATTTTGGACTTTATTCAGCAGCCAATTAGAAGCCACTAAAGCTTTTGGGCCAGGGGGTAGAGAAGTAGAGCTATATTTCAGAAGCAAAATCTGGATAATGACAATCATTATCGTCCTCTCTGTTGTCACGACAATGCTTAGGGGGCACTAAGATTATGCCAGCACTTTCCTAAACTCTTTAGACTGAATGTGGAAGAGGGACTACAGGAAGGTCTGTTTGGAGGCACAAAGTCCAGGAAAGAGGATGAGCAAAGCCTAGGCTTCTCAGAGGCCCTGAGATACAGAAGAGAGATGCTAGAGAGAAAACAAGGAGGCGGGACCAGAAGGATGTGGCATCTGCGAAGCTGCGGGTACAGAAGGGTGAGAGGGGTCACACAGCCTTAGCCAGAGGATTGGGAGAAGGAAGTCAAACCCCTGGCATAGGATGCACATTTCTTTGACTCATGGGCCTGGTTTATGAATCTAGAACCCAATTCCAAGGACACAGTAAAAATACCCCTCTTGCATCCTGAGCTCAGGAAAACATTTGGGGAAGAACAGACCCTGAAAGAAGGGCAGCTATCTCAGGAAGACTTACTCATTCACACTCAGCCCTGGTCCTATAACCAGGGACCTGTGGGCTGGAATGAGAAGGAAAGGACCTGGAGAGTGGTAGCCTCTCCTAGCTTGGACATTTGTGCCTCCTTGGAAGAGGTCTTTCTGTCATGATCTGCATCACACTGAGGCCCCCACACAGGGAGTGAGCCCTCATTTTAACTCACCTTGTTTGCTTCTCTGTCCTGAAGGTGCCACTGGTACCCCAAGCTCTGAGGGGATGGGGGCCTCAGATAAAAGGCAAGAGCTGCCCTTGCCAAGACTGCTCATTCCTCTCGATCCACATGAACCCTCTCCTCTAGTCAGAAGGGCTTTCCACCTGCTCTGCCCTCACTTGTACTCTACAATCTCTGTCTGTACCCAGGCACCCTCCTCCCCTCAGTCAGAAAGGGCCTCATCCATTCTTCCTGGGGCAGTCCAAATCCCAGACCAGCCTTCAAAGCTCAGCTCAAGTCCTCCTTCCTCCAGACAGTCTACAACAATATCACTCCTTTACTGTGCTACAGTACTGAGAATGGAAGTTTCAGAGCAGGAAGGAAACTTAGAGATCACTGGCCAACCCTAACTCTGTAGATGGGGACACTGGGGACTGGAAAAGGGCAGAACTTGCACGAGACAGAAGAAGGGCTCTGACTAGCATCCAAGTCTGGAAAGCCTTCTGTGAACATTATAGCCCTGGCTTTGTTTCTCCTGTCCATGACACAGATGGTGAGACTGTCTGTGGGGACAATGACTCCTGTGTTTCTGTATCCTCTCTAGTGCCAAGCCCAGAGCCCTGGATTGCAGGGAGCTTAGGAAATAGAACCCTCAGTAGTCAAAGGCTCGAGAAGACAACAGGTCCTGAGGAAAAGCAGGACACAGGTGAAAAAGAAGAAAAAAACCTTCCTCCCAGCAATTCTCTACTGTTCTGGGCTATAAGCCAAGCCCAGCTTCTGGATTCTGGGTGGGAACAGAGGTGATGCATTCAAAGGGACTTCTATATCCAAAAGAGATTACTGCATCCACTGGCAGGGCTCTGGCCCAGAGCGTCCTGGGAGAGTAGCTTGGAGAGGCTGGCAGAAGGGGTCATGCTGAGGTCAGCCTCCAGCTTAGGGGCAGTGGCAAGGTGGTAGCAGTTGCTGAGGGACGATTTTTCTTTTTAAGTCAAATCTTCAGATTTTTAGAGCAAAAAGAATGCTTCAAGATCACCCAATCCAATTCTTGAATTTTTCAAACAGGGAAACTGAGGTCTTGGTAAGGAAAGAGACTTATACTGGTCACACAATACATCAGGGTCACAGCCAGGACACAGTTCTGGGGCTCTTGATCCCAGCCCAGGGCTCTCTGCAGGGCAACTTTTCGCCACTGGGCCCCACATGGGTGTAGAAGGAAAGCACCTGAGGGGTTAAATGGCCACCAGTAATTTCTACATTGTTTTTTAAAATGTCAAAACTCAATTACTGATAGACTGGTAATTCAGGTTGAAAGAAAAGTATCAGGTTTGACTAAGATACCAACTAAAGAAGCCACTTGCGTGAGACCATGCAGCTAGAAAGGAACTAAAACTTAAGCACAGATTTATCTGGTCCAAAGTCCTTACTTTTTCCATTGGTTCATGCCCTCACACATGCTGCCTCTAGGCTCAGAAGAGGAGAAAAACAGGACAGACAGACATCCTGAGAGGTCTGAGGAGGGATTCCATTAGAGAGACCCTTCCTGGGTGAGCCCCTTCTTTGCCCCAGGTCCTGCGCTGGGTGCTGGAGACACAATGAGGAAATGAGATCCAGGAGCACAGAGACTAGTAGGCAACGCAGGGAGATTCTGAATGAGCAGTTATAAAGGTTGGAGGAGAAACGAACTCTGACATGAGAATGAGGTTGAGGAACAGCACAATAAAGCGATGCTGTGACAGAACACAGCGGCAGGCTCCTGCCTGAAGGTGTGTGTCCCCAGCCATAGTCACCTTTGTATTTGCAGAGCACAGCGCCACGCCTGGTCCATAACGACAATTCATAGAGAGCTGCTGAGTCAATGCATGGATAAATGAAACTCCTGTCCCAAAGGGACTCGAGAGGCAGTTCCAGTCTTTTCAGAGAAAGGATCAGCCCACCAAGTGGGGTCCTGTGCCCCCTCCATCTATAGAAGGGGCAGGAGGCAGCTGGCAGGCCCAGAAATGCTGACATAGAGAGGGACAGAGCTTCCAGCCCCAACCGACTTCTCCATGGCAACGAGCTGACAGAAACTGCACAGGAGACCTAGAAGGCAGTTTTAACATAAAGACACAGAACACTCAGTCTCAAATCACACAGGCAAAGCAGTGGCTCCTGCCTCTCTGGCCCTTAGGAGGGGCAGGTGCAATCACTAGAAAAGGTGCCTCCTTCCAGCCTCCCCAGCCCGCCGCCAAGGCCCGCCCCCACCAGGTACCTCCCCTCCTGCTCATACTCTTCCAAGAGCTGCCAGGCAGAATCCTCCTGCTCTGCAGCATATGCTTCAGGGCCTCACATCACATCCGACAGGCAAGGGTAGAGCTGCATGGGAGATGGGCCGAGCGGGGCCTCAGCGTGCAGGCGGTGGCTGGTGGCTTCGGGCAGCACCACAGCACTTGGAGGCTGCTGCATGCGGGCTGAGAAGGAAGTGCTGCGCGGAGACCCCTTTCTTCCTTTTGCCTCCTGATAGCCAAATCCTGCTCCTCCTTCAGGGCTCAGCTGTGTTTGCCTCCATCTCCCCAGGATCACTTAATTGCACATACGTTCCACTATAAACCCAAGGCCCTCTGTTTACACTTCAAATCTAACGCCACATTACACTTGTGCTTACTTATTCTGCCCCCCACCCCCCAGAAGAGAATTTGGTCTGTGATAAAGCCTCAATAAATGTTTTCTGAACTGACTCAATAGCATGAGAAAATATTTTAATTTGAGTCACTAGAGACCAACCTACTTCGGTTTATGGCTGTCCACTCAGACTACCACTTCCCTCCAAAGCTGCTGGGTGCTTTGGGAGCATGAAGGCAGTGCCTCCCTCTCTCCTATGCTGCTGCCATTCCTGCCAGATCCCCCACTAGCTTTCTGCCAACTCCAGTGTGTGCTCTCCCTGACAGTCCTAGACATCAGCGTATTCAAAGGGGTACCCCCAAACAAGCTGGGCTAAGGACCCAGGGTTCAAGTCTAGCTTTATCACCTCTTGTCTGTGTGAACTTAGGTAAGTCATTTAATCTCTTTGAACCTTGTCTGCAAAATGGGGACAACCGACTTCTATACTTAGATTCTACCTACCTCATGAGATTGGTGTGAGGAGTAGAGGTGATGAATAATGAAGATGCTCTGAGAGCTGTAAGGTACATCCAAGCAAAGATAAGGTGGAGCTTTGTTTCCAGGATCTTATGAAAGAGGCACCTAAACTCATGAAGTGGCTTGCCCAACATCACATGGGGAAGTCATGGCAAAGCAGGATGAAGGACTCCTCACTCCTGGTCCAGAGCATTTTTCCTAAACTTAGGCTGTGTTAGAGAGCCTGTCCAGGCATTCTTCAGCTTTGGCAAAAGTAATTTCACATTCCATTAAAATGAGAGGCACTCTGGATCACCTGCGGAGTATAACTCTCGGAAATGGGATGGAGTCCAGCTCTCCACTTGCAGGCAGATTGCTGCCTGAAGCATTCTAAGCAGGGAATTAACTCTTACTACCCCACTGGGCCTTTCCTTCCAGTCTCCCAATCACTGCTATCTAATCCACGCCAGAAAGGGCATCCTGCCAGGTGAAACAGTCTTGCCCAGGCCTTCTGATCCAACTTCAGAAATAAAATTAGTGAATGCAATGCTGCAAATATTAGAGGAGCAGATGCAGAACAACTTGTGTAGGATACAGAAGAAGAGTGGCATGGCTTGGAGCACAGACATCACTGGAAAACCACTAAGGTTACTCCAATAGTTACTTGCAGGGCCTGACTTAGGAAGCAGGGACACTGACTCACTGGGGTGCAAAGTCAGCAGAAACAGACCTCAGAGAGACAAGAGGACACATAGGTCTCACTGCTCAGTTTGAAAAGTTTCCAGGCTCACATGTCAGAGATGTCACTGAGTAAAGCCTCTTTAGACCTCAGCAACTACTTTGAAAAAGGAGGGGTGAGAGAGGGAAGGAAATGTTTTTGTTGAGAACCCTAACCCTTCATTGGGGTGATGGTTAGTTTTGTGTCATCTTAGCCAGCCTATGGTGACCAGTTGTTTAGTCAAACACTAGTCTAGACGTTACTATCAAAGTATTTTTTTAGATGTGATTAATTTTTACAGTTAATTGTGGTGGTCCTCATCAATTGGTCGAAGGTCTTAAGGGCAAAGACTGAGGTTTCCTGAAGAAGGAAATCTGCCTTGGCACTGCAACATAGAAACCCTGCATGTTGATATGCAACAGTGATTCAAGATGGTGGTGTGAGAGGTGAGACAGAGAACTCCTCCCCAAACCACATATAATATGAAAATATAGTTAATACAACTAATCCTAAAAGAGCAACAGGAAAGAAGTCTGCACCGGACTGCATACACCTGGAGAACAGAGCAGACCTCACAAAATAGGGTAATGTACCAAAGCCTTGATCCGGCAGGACTGAAGCCCTTCCCCCCTGACAGCTCACCGGCAGGAGGAAGAGAAACGGAGCAGGGAGGGGGTGGAAACCTAGGACTGCTGAACACCCAGCCCTGGAGATCTGCTTTGGGAGCACAAACCTACACTGCATGGTGCTCTAGAGATTAGTGGGGTTGGAAAGCTGAGACAGCCAGAATACTTGGAGAGACTGAGATTCCAGCTGTTTGTAGAGGACAGGGATCCACATCCAGCTGCTCTGGGACAAAGGAAAGGCAGGCAGTCTGAGAGGCTTCCTAGCACTGAGAGAGCTGCTGAAGAGGCGGGGTTTGCACGGAGCTTGCTGCACGGGAGAAGGGACAGGTGGGCAAACTTGGCTGGGTGCACTTTGCCCAGCAGGTTGGGAAATTTCAGGAGCTTCAGGCGCTCCATCCCCCTGGCTGGCTACTCAGCTCTGAGGCCTCCCACTGTGATACACAGCCTGCTGCACCTTCCTCCTGGCCTGCCAGCACTGGCACACAAACAGGCAGTACCTGCCCTGGTGTCAGGCCAGCCAGAGGGAGGCCCCATTATGGCAACTAAAGATGCAAAGCACAGAGGCTAACACCTGTGTTCTGGCCCACTGATTCTGACAGTGGAGACAGGCACCACAGCCAGGAAACAGGAAACAGCTCTTTCCTCCCTCCAGGCACCAGCGCCGCTCCCCTGCGACCCCCAACATCACTCCAGGGGCTGAGCACCTCCAGAGACTAGAGCTTCTGGGCACTAGAGGGCACCACATACAAATATGAAACATCAAAGGAACCTGGTTCAAACAAAAATCTCACAACCACAAGAAAAAGAGACACATGAAACTGAACTCACCAATCTTCCTGAAAGAGAGTTCAAAATAAAAATCATAAACATGCTCATGGAGGTACAGAAAAATATTCAAGAACTCAGGGATGAATTTAGGATGGAGATTCAATCATTAAGGAATTCCATATGTGAAATGAAACATACAATGGAGGGATTTAAAAGCAGATTAGATGTAGTAGAAGAGATGGTAAATAGAATAGAAATTAGAGAAGAGGAATACAAAGAAACTGAAGCATAGAGAGAAAAAAGGATCTCTAAGAGTGAAAGAATATTGAGAGAACTGTGTGACCAATTCAAATGGAACAATATTTGCATTATAAGGGTACCAAAAGAAGAAGAGAGAGAAAAAGGGATAGAAAGTGTCTTTGAGGAGGTAATTGCTGAAAACTTCCCCAATCTGGGGAAGGAGATAGTCTCTCAGGCCTTGGAGGTGCACAGATCTCCCAACACAAGGGACCCAAGGAAGACAACACCAAGACATATAATAGTTAAAATGGCAAAGATCAAGGATAAGGACAGACTTCTAAAAGCAGCTAGAGAGAGAAAAAAGATCACATACAAAGGAAAACCCAGCAGGCTACCATCTGACTTCTCAACAGAAACCTTACAGGCCAGAAGGCAGTGGCATGATATAGATAATGCAATGAAGCAGAATACTCTACTGGGCAAGATTATCATTTAAATTTGAAGGATGGATTAAACAACTTTCAGATAAGCAAAAGCTGAGAGAATTTACTTCCCACAAACCACCTCTATGGGGTATTTTGGAGGGACTGCTACAGATGAAAGAATTCCTATGACTAAATAGCTGCCACCAGGGGAAATAAAACCACAGCAAAGGAAGTAGCACAATTACTAAGCAGATGAAAAATCAAATCAACTACCCCCAAAGTCAATCAAGCAATAGACAAAGAGTACAGAATATGATATGTAATATATGAAGAATGGAAGAGGAAGAAAAAGGAGAAAAAAAAAGAACCTTTAAATTGTGTTTGTAATAGCATATTAAGTGAGTTAAATTACACTGTTAGATAGTAAGGGAATTACCCTTGAGCCTTTGGTAACCACGAATCTAAAGCCTGCAATGGCAATAAGTACATACCTATCGATAATCACCCTAAATGTAAATGGTCTGAATGCACCAATCAAAAGACATAGAGTCACTGAATGGATAAAAAAAATAAGGCCCATCTATATGTTGCCTACAAGAGACTCACTTCAAACCCAAAGACATACACAGACTGAAAGTAAACAGATGGAAAAAGATACTTCATGCAACTAATAGGGAGAAAAAAAGCAGGAGTTGCAGGACTTGTATCAGAAAAATTAGACTTTAAAACAAAGAAAGAACAAGAGACAAAGAAGGACATTACATAATGATAAAGGGATCAGTTCAACAAGAGGATATAACTATTATAAATATCTATGCACCCAACACAGGATCACCTACATATGTGAAGCAAGTACTAAGAGAATTAAAGGGGGAAATAGAATGCAGTGCATACATTTTTGGAGACTTCAACACACCACTCACCCCAAAGGACAGATCAACCAGACAGAAAATGAGTAAGGAGACAGAGGCACTGAACAACGTATCAGAACACATGGACCTAACAGACATCTAAAGAATACTCCATCCAAAAGCAACAGGATACACATTCTTCTCAAGTGCACATGGAACATTTTCAAGAATAGATCATATACTAGGCCACAAAAAGAACCTCAGTAAATTCATAAAGATTGAAATTGTACCAACCAGCTTCTCAGATCACAAAAGTATGAAACTAGAAATAAATTAAACAAAGAAAATGAAAAAGCCCACAAATACATGGAGGCTTAATAACATGCTCCTAAATAATCAATGGATCAATGACAAATAAAAACAGTGATCAAGCAATATATGGAGACAAATGACAACAATAATTCAACACTGCAAAATCTGTGAGATGCAGCAAAGGCCATGCCAAGAAGGAAATATATTGCAATACAGGCCTAGCTCACCAAAGAAGAATAATCCCAAATTAACAGTCTAAACTCAGAATTAATGAAACTAGAAAAAGAAGAACAAATGAGGCCCAAAGTCAGCAGAAGGAGGGATGTAATAAAGATTAGAGCAGAAATAAATTAAATCGAGAAGAATAAAACAATAGAAAGAATCAATGAAAGCAGGAGCTGGTTCTTCAAGAAAATAAACGAAATAGATAAACCCTTAGCCAGACTTATCAAAAAAAAAAACAGAGTGTACACACATAAACAGAATCAGAAATGAGAAAGGAAAAATCACTACCGACACCACAGAAATACAAAGAATTATGAGAGAATACTATGAAAAATTATATGCTAACAAATTGGATAACCTAGAAGAAATGGACAACTTTCTAGAAAAATACAACCTTCCAAGGCTGACCCAGGAAGAAACAAAATCTAAATAGACCAATTACCAGCAACGAAATTGAATTGGTAATCAAAAAACTACCTAAGAACAAAACGCCTGTACCAGATGGTTTCACTGCTGAATTTCATCAAACATTTAGTGAAGACCTAATACCCATCCTCCTTAAAGTTTTCCAAAAAGGGGAAGAGGAGGGAATACTCCCAAACTCATTCTACGAGGCCAGAAAATCACTCTAATACCAAAACCAGGCAAAGACACCAAAAAAAAAAAAAAATTACAGACCAATATTCCTGATGAACATAGATGCAAAAATACTCAACAAAATATTAGCAAACTGAATTCAAAAATACATCAAAAAGATCATCCATCATGATCAAGTAGGATTTATTCCCGGGATGCAAGGATGGTACAACATTAAAAAAAATCCATCAACAAAAAGAAGGATAAAAAAACCACAAGATCATCTCCATAGATGCTGAAAAAGCATTTGACAAAACTCAACATCCATTCATGATAAAAACTCCAAAGAAAATGGGTATAGAGGGCAAGTACCTCAACATAATAAAGGCCTTATATGACAAACCCACAGCCAACATCATACTTAACAGTGAGAAGCTGAAAACTTTTCCTTTAAGATTGGGAAAAAGACAAGGATGCCCACTCTCCCCATTTTTATTCAACATAGTTCTGGAGGTCCTAGCCATGGCAATCAGACAACACAAAGAAAAGGGATCCAGACTGGCAATGAAGAAGTTAAACTGTCTGTTTGCAGATGGCATGATATTGTATATAAAAAACTCTGAAGAATCGACTCCAAAACTACTAGATCTAATATCTGAATTCAGCAAAGTTGCAGGATAAAAAATTAATACACAGAAATCTGTTTCATTTCTATACACTAACGATGAACTAGCAGAAAGAGACATCAGGAAAACAATTCCATTCACAATTGCATCAAAAAGAATAAAATACCTAGGAATAAACCTAACCAAGGAAGTGAAAGATCTACTCTGAAACAACTCTGGAAACTACAAGACACTCATGAGAGAAATTAAAGAAGATACCAATAAATGGAAACACATCCCATGTACATGGGTAGGAAGAATTAATATTGTCAAAATGGCCATCCTGCCTAAAGCAATCTACAGACTCAATGCAATCCCTATCAAAATACCAACAGCATTCTTCAACAAATTAGAGCAAATAGTTCTAAAATTCATATGGAACCACAAAAGACCCCAAACAGCCAAAGCAATCCTGAGAAGGAAGAATAAAACAGGGGGGATTATGCTCCCCAACTTTAAGCTCTACTACAAAGCCACAGTAATCAAGACAATTTGGTACTTGCACAAGAACAGACCCACAGACCAATGGAACAGATGAGAGAGCCCAGATATAAACCCAAGCATAATTGGTCAATTAATATACGATAAAGGAGCCATGGATATGCAATGGGGAAATGACATCCTCTTCAACAACTGGTGTTGGCAAAACTGGACAGCTACATGCAAGAGAATGAAACTGGAATACTGTCTAACCCCATACACAAAAGTAAACTCAAAATGGATCAGAGACCTGAATGTAAGTCATGAAACCAAGAGAATGAAACTGGATTATTTTCTAACCCCATACACAAAAGTAAACTCGAAATGGATCAAAGACCTGAATGTAAGTCATGAAACCATAAATCTCTTAGAAGAAAACATAGGCAAAATTCTCTTATATATAAACATGAGCACCTTTTTCCTGAACGCATCTCCTTGGGCAAGGAAAACAAAATAAAAAATGAACAAATGGGACTACATCATGCTAAAAAGCTTCTGCATGGCAAAGGACACCATCAGCAGAACAAAAAGGCATCCTACAGTATGGGAGAATATATTTGTAAATAACATATCTGACAAGGGGTTAACATCTAAAATATATAAAGAACTCACACATCTCAACACCCAAAAAGGAAATAACCCTATTATAAAATGGGCAGAGGATCTGAACAGACACTTCTCCAAAGAAGAAATTCAGATGGCCAACAGACACATGAAAAGATGCTCCACAGCACTAATCATCAGGGAAATGCAAATTAAAACCACAATGAGATATCACCTCACACCAGTTAGGATGGCCAACATAGAAAAGACTAGGAACAACAAACGCTGGTGAGGATGCGGAGAAAAGGGAACCCTCCTACACTGCTGGTGGGAATGTAAACTAATTCAACCATCATGGAGAGCTGTACAGAGGGTCCTCAGAAAACTAAAAAAAAGAAATATCTTTTGATCCAGGAATTCCACTCCTAGAAATTTATTTACCCTAAGAATGAAGGATCCCAGTTTTTTCAAAAAGACATATGCATGACTATGTTTATCACAGCACTATTTACAACAGCCAAGAAATGGAAGCAACTTAAGTGTCCATCAGTAGATGAATGGATAAAGAAGATGTGGTACATATACACAATGGAATATTATTCAGCCATAAGAAGAAAACAAATCCTACCATTTGCAACAACATGGATGGAGCTAGAGGTATTATGCTCAGTGAAATAAGCCAGGCGGAGAAAGACAAGTACCAAATGACTTCACTCATCTGTGGAGTATAAGAACAAAGCAAAAACTGAAGGAACAAAACAGCAGCAGACTCACAGAACCCAAGAATGGACTAACAGTTGCCAAAGGGAAGGGGTCTTGGGAGGATGGGTGGGAAGGGAGGGATAAGGGGAATAAGGGGCATTACAATTAGCACACATAACATAGGGCATGGGGCACAGGGAAGGCTGTATAGCACAGAGAAAACAAGTAGTGACTCTATAGCATCCTACTACGCTGATGGACAGTGATTATAATGGGGTATGTGGTTGGACTTGATAATGGGGGGAGTCTAGTAACCACAATGTTGCTCATGTGATTGCATATTAAGGATACCAAAGTAAAAAAAGAAAAAAAAAAAAGAAACCCTGCCTGTTTCCAGCCTTTGGCTTCAGGACCGCATTCAGATTCAGATTCTTACTTGAATCTTCAGCCTGCTTGCTGGCTTGTCTCAAAGATTTCAGACTTGCTAGCTCCCATAATTGTGTGAGACAATTCTTTCAAATTAATCTCAATAGACAGATGATAGATAGACAGGGATCCTTTTCATTCTGTTTCTTTGAGAAACCCTGACTAAGACATGAGGGGTTGGTGCTTACCTAATTTAATCCTCCAAATGACCCTGAGAGGTAGGTTTTGTTATTCTGATGTTTGTTGACAGATGAGGAAACTGAGGCTTGGAGAGTCAAGTCACTTTGTAAGGGAGACTCCAAAGCCCATACTTCATCAGTGTCATCACAGGGCATGAGAACATAGGATTTCTCTGATTCCTCTGAGCTCTTGTTCTCCATGGGGATGCAGTTAGTGTCAATAGAAACTAGGGGCATGAATAGGTTTGCTCATTCAAGCAGGATGACCTTCTTTTGCTAAACAGTCTTTAGGATTTCCATTCTTCCCTGGATCTGTATCTGGACTTAGGATTTGGGTCTGAATAAGTACGTCAGGATCCTGTCTCTTCTAAACCTGGCCCTGAGTGTCAGGGGAAGATGAGGATTTTGTTAGAATGTGAGTGGTCTTCCTCCTGAAGGAAAATCCAGGCCAAAAACTGTCTCCATTTGGCTCCTGAGGGATATGGGATGATTGCGTTCTCTGCTGCACACTCCCAGTAGGTGGGGGGGGGCGCTTTCTCGGGGGCGGGTGACTGAGCAAGCAGCCTTCCCTCTGCCTCCTCAGGCTGCCCTTTGCCCACCCCAAGGTCTCCTGGGGTACGGGGAGGATCCTCACCCTGAACAGCTTTAGCCCAAGGATGGACAAACCTTCCTTCTTCCTTTTCCATTCATGCAGCAGAGATCTGTGCAGGGTGGGATGTTGCAGGAGGGTATTTGCAAATGCTAGGGGACCCTGAAAAGGAAATAATTCCAGCAATCCCAGCACATCTATGGGCAGGCAGTGCTGCCGGAATAAGGTTTCTGACTCTTTAATACTCCTCTCTCTCTGTAGGTCTGGGATATACATGTGCTGCAGCCTTTACTCAGCTTCTGTCATCTGAACTGCTTGGTCACTATCTTATTGCCTCAAAGGCATAGTACTTCCCAACATGTTAAGATACACATAAAAATGATACACCTGGGGTGGAGGGGTGAATGTACAGTCCAGAGACTGGCTCCAGCTTAGGCTGAGCCAGGCACCCCTAAGGGCTCAGAGGATTATTGTCTTAATACCCTGGTTGCAAAATCTGCCCCACTCATGACCAAAGCCAGGAGATCCAGAATTAACTGCCTCCTGCCCAATCCCTTCATTTTTGGGCTCTGGTCTGGGAGTCCAGCTCCTTTCCTAAGGTAATGGGCTAGAATGTAGTGGTAGGCAAATGACATGATCAGATGAAATCTCAAATAGAGGAGCAGCCTTACCCGTTACAGACCAAGGCGTCCTTCAAGGACCAGGAAAAGGACTACTTCCCCCAGGAGGCCTGCCCAGATAGCACACTGTCTCCTGTGTCTACTGAAAGACCAGGATCCCCCCTCTCCTCCGCTGCTGGTACTGTGCCAAAGGGAACAAGGAAAAAGAGTTGCCCGCATGTTTACACAGCTCTTGGAGCTTACGACCACCATCAGCCAGCTCCAGTGAGAAGCAATGGTTAGTGATAATAGCAACCACAATAACTAGTATTCACTAAAAGTATATGATGTACTAAGTACTACCCTGAGGACTTTACATGTGTTAACCCATTAATAAATCTTCACCACAATCCCTGGAGTTGGTTCATTACACCTTTCATTGTACCCATTTTTCAGACGAGAAAACCAAAGTACAGAAAGATTAGATTTACTTGTCCAATATTACATAGGTAGTAAGTGGTAGAGCTGGGATTCAAATCCCAGCAGTCTTGCTCCATAGCATTTAATCCAAACAACAACTCTCTCAGGTTAGTTTTGTTAATCCTGTTTTAAAGGTTGAGGAAACTGAGGTTTAAGCATACAGTTAAGATCTCACAGATAATAAAAGGTAAGTCAGGTTTTTCAACCCAAAGGTTGCACCCTTTCTCAACCTCTCCCTGGTAGGGATGTACTGCAACCACTCGGGGCTAAGTTCAGGGAGGTTGGCTGACCTCATCTGTCCTCTAGGTTGAAAGGCCACAGAACTAGTAATGGATGTCCATCAGGAAGGCTCCTTCAGCTGGTGATTTTGAATGAGGTTTCCAAGGCACTTGATATATAATAATTATGTACATATAACCCCCTCTTTCCCTTAGCTACTAGACAGAAGGCCTAGGAGAACCAGTGTCCTGTGACCATGCACACATTTTACTGTTACGGTATATGGACACTGTATGGTTATGGCTTTCTGGGTGTCCATGCTGCCTGGGTGCTGTTATATAAGTGGTCTCATACATGAACCCACTTCTAACCAGGACTGAGGAAGACATGGGAAGCAGTGTCTCCCAGTGAAAGGACAAAGGTTGAGAGGCTCAGAACTCCTATCCACTTCCTGTGGGGACTTAGGCAAGTTCCTTAATCTCTAAGAGTTTCAATTTCCTTACCTGTAAAACAAAAAAGCAAAGAAATTCTTCTTCTTACGGTGGTTATTGGAAAAAAAAAGCATGAAATTTTATAGCAGAGAAATAAAACACGTTCACTAAGTATTTATACTGTACCAGGCTTTATATGTATGTGTCTCATTTACCTCTCACAAAATCCTATGAGATAGGTATTTCCACTTTAGAGGTAAGGAAACGGAAATTCAGAGAGGCTAATGCTGATTCACAGTCACATAACTAGTTAGTTAGTGGCATAACTGAGCTGTGAACCCAAACTGTGTGGCTTGAGCCTGCAAACTTCACCACCACACCAAACTGCCTCTTTAGAAGGCACAACAGGCTCCCCAGTTTCACCGCGGGGGCTCCTCAGGCCTTTCCCTGCCAGGCTGGCCCTCTCCTGCACGGCTGGGGCTCAGTATTGGTTTCTGTGAGGTTTCCGTAAAATATATGAACAGAAATCCCTGCTTGGACTTCAGTAAAGGCTCTTCTACCTCTTCTCTCAGCTTTCTGGTGGGATTCTTCCTGGGGATTTCCGACCCTATGGGAAGCAGGAGTGGCCATCGTGGTCAGGTTCTTCTGGCTTGATTCTGGGAGGCAGAGGCTGTTCCTCTGCAGAGCCTTGAGCCACCTGTGTCTGAGACGCACAGCTGCTGTCGTCTGGGAGATGGGTACAGAGATGGGCCCTTGGCAGACTCAGGCCCCACAGGTGACTCAGCACCAGCTGGCTTTGGCCCTCTGCCCCTGCAGGACATACCACAGAAATTCATGGGTTTGAGAAATCACAGCTTGGTCCTCAGAGCGGCTCTGATGGAGGCATGTGGCCTGGCCCTGGCCCTGTGCAGTTCCAGGAACTGTTGTGGTTCTGCCTTAAGCTCTTAGCTCCTGGTCAACCAGCCCTGAGGGCTTTGCCTCAGAAGATCCAGATGATACTTTATCTTCTTCATCCTCATTTTTACTGTCCTAGTTTAGGCCCCTATCATCACTTACCTGGCACAATAACTGACTGACTACAATCACTAAGTGCTTTCTATGTGGCAGACACCATGTATGCACTTGAAATGCATTTTTGTCTTACTGTTTTTCTCTTTTAAGAATTGTGGTAAAGTTTACTATTTTAGCCACTTTCAAGTGCATAGTTCAGTGCTATTAAGTACATTCATATTGTTGTGCAACCATCCCCACCATCCATCTCTAGAATTACTTGCATCTTCCCCAAATGAAATGCTGTACCGACTAAACCCTAACTGCCCATTCCTCCGCCTCCCCAGCCCCTGCCAACCACCCTTCTCAGTTCAGTCTGTGAGTCAGTCGGCTCTCAGCACTGCATATGAATGGAATCAGTCAGCATTTTCTTTCACGACTGGCTTATTCCAGTTAGCGTAATGTCTTCGAGGTTCATCCATGTTGTAGCACATGTCAGAAGTCCTTCCTTGTTAAGCTGAATAGTATTCCATGAAACACATTTTCTTATTGAATCCTGCAAAAAGTTCTATAAGGTCAAAAATTATTATGTCCATTTTACAGAAAAGAAATTGAGGACTAGAGAGACTACATAATTGGAACACTCAGCTGGTAGGCAGCACTGCTGGGAGTCAGGCCCAGGCTGTGTTGCTCCTGAAACCTTGTGCTCTTCCACTCTGCTGTGAGCCCCACACCTTCTCCCCAACAGCCCTCCTACTCACAGGATTCCTGAGTTCCACTCCACATCAAGGCAGTGATCTTTCTAAAAGGCCAATTTAATACTGTTATAGCTCTACTTCAAACCCTTCCCTGGTTCTCTTACCTAAAGTGATCTTAAACTCATTGGCATCCAAAGTACACAGCACCCAGAGTACAGGGCACATGCTCTGCACCCAGGCCTGGCCCTGCCCCAGCTCCTATCTTCTCTCCTGGCCTTTCCCCTCCCCTCCCCATCACCAAAATGGAAGTCCTCACCACCTGGATTCTGTGCATTTTAATGTGCAGTTCTCTATACCTGCAATGCCCACTCTCCAAATGAGGCCAACTCCTATTCATCTGTGAAGGCCTTGCCTAAATGTCGCCCCCACCCCTTCCCAGATGTCCCCAAGCAGCTTGCCTAGCTTTCCTCTATGTTTCTGTAGAACCTGAACGTAGCTCTATGATAAGCACTGCTCGCCAGTAACCTGATTTGTTAGTTTATACCTCTGTCTCCCACACTATACTGTGGTCGCCAACAGATTTGAGTATGAGGACTCCTTTTTAGTATCAGAGGATTCCAGGATCTTCCCATACACACTGATCAAAAGTAACATTTAATGACAAAAAGTCACCATGAGTTCAGTAATACTTTTAAATGTAACTGACTTTGAGTCAACATGATACCATCTGTATATATTTGAAAACAATACTGCACGTAGGGATTTGGGAACCTTGTTCTATGCTCAGGATCCTAAGGTGCCAGAGCCTACAGTTTGGGAACCACTGCTCTGGTCCAGAAAGTGAGTTTTTGATGAAACAGAAGTAATATTCATTGACTCCATTATATTCCAGGGCTGTGCCAGTAACTTTTCATTTTTATCTCCTTTAAATCTCAAAAAAGAAAAAAAAGAAAAAAATGTGTATTTTCCAAGTAAGAAAACAGAGGCTTGGAAGGGTAAATCACCTTGTCTGAGGTCACACAGTGGAAAAGAGGCAGAGGGAGATTTGATTCTCAGGCAAGGTGTTTACTAAATGGCTGTCCCCACCCTGACCCTGCACTCTAAGCCCCTCTCTTTGTTATGAACCCTTTGTCCCCACCTTCTTCCCTCCCCCAAACTTGCTATCCATCTCCACAGCAGTCTGCTCTCAGCTAATGTTCCCTTGGACTACTACCCACTAGATCTTAATGCCCAGTAAAACTAGTTATGGCCTTCCATGGTCATTTGTGTGGCTTTTTAAATTGAAGTATAGTTGATATACAATATTATACTGGTTTCATGTGTGCAACGTAGTCATCTGACAAGTTTTAAGCCAAGGAGATAGTCCTAAAAAATTTTGGTTCATCAAGAGGCTATGGGAAGAAGAGGTTGGGCTTCAAAGTCAGACAAGTCCAGGTTTCCATCCCTAGTTCTGCCACTTCCTTTTGTAATGACCTTGGGTAAATCACTTAATTTTGCTGAGCCTTAGTGTCCTCATGTGGAAAATGAGAATAAACATACCTCCCAGGGTGAATATACAAAGGCCTTACAATCATGCCGTGTGTGGTGAGTTGAACAGTGGTCCTCCAAAAGATATGTCCACATCTAATTCCCTGTGAATGTGACCTTATGTGGAAAGAGAGGCTTTACAGATGGGATTAAGGATTTTGAGATGAGAAGATTGTCCTAGATGATCTGTGTGGGCCCTAAGTGTCATCATAAGTGTCCTTTTAGGAGAAAGGCAGAGGGACCTTCGACACACAGAAAAAAGAGGGTGCCTCTACAGGCAGAGCCTGGAGTGATGGGGCCACCAGTCAAGGAACGCCTGTGGCCACTAGCCACCGGAAGCAGCATGTAAGGCCATCTCCCTTACAGCCTTTGCAGGTATGACTGACTTAAGGACCTCGAGATGGACTTGTCCTGGATTATCCAGGTGGGCCCTAAATGCAATGACAAGTGTCCTACTAACAGACAGACAAGGAGACACAGACATACAGAGAAGGCAGTATGAATGCTGAAGCAGAGAGTGGAGTTGCAGCCCCAAGCCAAGGACACCGGGAGACACTAGGAGACAGAAGAGGCCAGGAAATATCCTACCCTAGAGCCTCCGGAGGAAGCATGGCCCTACCAAAACCTTGTTTTTAGACTTCTGGCTTCCAGAACTGTGAGAGAACAAACTTCTGTTGTAAGCACTCAGACTGTGGTACTTCATTCCTGCAGTCCTGGGAAATGAACACACACCTCCTAGCGCCCTAAGTCAGCACACATCACCCCTTCTCTCCTGCTTTATGTCAGGGGCACATGATACACATACACAAGTTTCAGGGGAGTGAAGCTTTGTCTGACTTAGTCATTATTACAACCCTAATGATTAGCATGATTTCAGGTACATAGGAGATGCTCAATACATTTGTTGGAATAAATAAATGAATTGTAGTTTTCACAGGGCAGAAAGCTATATGAGATTTACTTCTATATCCTCAGTGCCCAAAGTACAGGGCACATGCCCTATACATGTGGAACTACCTCCCACTTCCATATATTCCAGTAGTGAAGGGGCAACTCTCTGAAAAAGGGGCAAATCTTACCACCCTGGAGCCCAGAAATAGAGGACAGACTCCAGAGTCCACGAGTCCTTTCTAGCCTTGTTTCCAAGCTCCCTCTAAACAGAAGCCTTGGAGAGAACCCATGATTGCAGAATCCTGGGGATGATATTGTTTAATTAAACAGAGACTCAAGTCACCAGCGTCTGGCTCAGGCTGGACCTCTGGGACCTGAGCAGGCAACATTTCATCATTAGGAGGAAAGTAGATGACAAACTCTTTCCTGAAAGAACCCAGCAGGCAGTCAGAATTACTGGATGTGGATAAATAAAACCATTATTTCCAAATACATATCCGAGGCAGCACTAAATGCATTCTCCGTATCACAGGCAATACTAAATTTAGAACTGGCAGCTTGACTCATATGCTGATTCCTGAAGAGAAAAACTAAATTCAAGGGGGAAAAAATAAGCACAATATGAAAATAAAAATGCAATCTTAGTCCCTCAGAGCAATTGTAGTGAGAGGTGAGGAGGAAGCTTCCTGCACTAGACTACAGAGGAACTCCAGGGGGATGGGGGCAGCACCCTGCTGGGGGTTCCCTGTATGCACTGCAGAGGCAGGGATGGAATGTGCAGTGAGCCATAATGTGGGAACACTGTTTTCAAAGCACTGTCACACACTGTCTCAGGGAGCCTTTTCTCAAACTGCAGTGAAGGTACAGCCTACAGGGG
Source organism: Manis pentadactyla (assembly GCF_030020395.1). NCBI lineage: Eukaryota > Metazoa > Chordata > Mammalia > Pholidota > Manidae > Manis > Manis pentadactyla. The sequence goes on from NC_080027.1 coordinate 57,328,763, forward strand.
TGAAGTGACTTACCCAAGTCATACAGTCAGTGAGCAGGAGAGCAGGCAGCATGCATTCCATTCATTTATTTTTTTGTTACCATTTTTTTATTAAGGTATCATTGATACACACTCTTATGAAGGTTTCACATGAGCAACACTGTGGTTACTATATTCACTCATATTACCAAGTCCTCCCCAACACCCCAATGCAGTCATCAGCATAGTAAGATGCCACAGAGTCACTACTTGTCTTCTCTGTGCTATACTGTCTTCCCTGGGACCCCACACATACCATGTGTGCCAATCATAACAACCTTCAATCCCCTTCTCCCTCCCCAGTCCCTTCTTGGAGTCTGTGAGTCTGCTGCTGTTCTATTCCTTCAGTTTTGCTTTGTTGTTATACTCACAAATGAGTGAAATCATTTGGTACTTGTCTTTCTCCACCTGGCTTATTTCACTGAGCATAATACCTTCTAGCTCCATCCATGTTGTTGCAAATGGTAGGATTTGTTTTCTTCTTATGGCTAAATAATATTCCATTGTGTATATGTACCACATCTTCTTTATCTATTCATCTACTGATGGACACTTAGGGTGCTTCCACATCTTAGCTATTATGAATAGTGCTGTGATAAACACAGGGGTGCATATGTCTTCTTGAACCAGGGATCTTGTTTTCTTCAGGAAATTCCTAGGAGTGGAATTCCTGGGTCAAATAGTATTTCTATTTTTAGTTTTTAGAGGAACCTCCATACTGCTTTCCACAATGGTTGAACTAATTTACATTCCCACCAACAGTGCAGGAGGGTTCCCCTTTCTCTGCATCCTCGCCAGCATTTGTTCCTTGATGGAGCAGGCATTTATTTTAATCAACATTTGGCTTTAGATTTACAGAAAAGTTGAAAAGCTAGTATGGTTCCCAAATACCTCTCCCCCAGCTTTCCCTCTTGCCATCAATACCTTACATCACTACGGTATACTTGTCACAACTAATAGACCACCCGTACGTTACTATCAACTAAAGTCTGCTTAAATTTCATGAGTCTCTCCCTAATCAGCTTTATTCTGCTCCAGGATACCACATTACATCTGGTTGGCATGTCTGCTTGGGCACATCTAGTCTGTTAGAGTTCCCCCAACTTGGTTTTTGATGACCTTGACAGTTTGGAGAAGTACTAGCCATGTATTTTGTAGGATGCCCCCTCATTTGAGCTTTTCTGTGGTTTTATTCATGGTTAGACTGGGGTAATGGGTTTTGGGAAGAAAGACCACTGAGGAGGACCACTCATCATGTTATATCAAAGGTATGGAATATCAAAAGAATTTATTACTGATGATGTTAACCTTTATCACCTGGCCAAGCTAATGTTTGCCAGGTTTCTTCACTGCAGTTTTTCTCCCTTCCACTCCCCCTACCCCATCCATGCTCTGCTCTTTGGAAGCAGATCACTAAGCAGAGCCCACACTCAGGGAATGGGAAGTTCTAGCTCCTCAACGGGGGGTCTGCATAAATCATTTGGAATTCTTCTCTATGGGGGAGCAGAGACTTAAATCTTGGTCTATCTGATCACATCATCTAAAATATGCCCTTCTCATTTTCTCTCTCATTGCATTCTGTTTTTTCCTTGACGGTATTCTCACAATTTACAATCGTGTACTTAGCAATGTTTTTTGTGTTTATCAATTTATTGCCTAATGTCTGCTGCTCCCTCTGCCCCCAGGTTAATAGGCATCATGAGGGCAGGGACCATGACAGTTTTGTTCATTGCTGCATCCCTACAGTCAAGCACAGTGCCTGGAACTTAGTAGATGCCCCGTAAATGCCTGTGAAATCTTGGTGGCACAACAAAGAGAGGATGCCATCCCTGCCCTTGAGAAGGAAAGCAGGCACATATTAAAAACTTTTTATTACAGAAATTTTCAAACATACACAAAAGTAGAGACAATATTCTACATGACTCTTAATTGCAAGCAATTCATGATGAATATTAAAATATTCACTGTTATAAGCTTATATGTTATAAGCAAAGTACACAGAACTATTGGTTAGGGAGTGTTTTGTACCTTAGGTGCTCCCAGGAGGAAGAGTTTGGGTGGGCCTGGGAGGCTGGGTGGGATATGTGGGTGCCAAAGGGAATAGGGCATGGTTCCAGGTAGAGGGCACTGGGAGGCAGGTGAGCACAGGCATATTCAGGGAACAGGTCTGGGGTAAGGCGTTTGTGAGGACAAGAGAAGCTTGGTAGGGAGGCTAAGAGCAAAGTGAGCAGTACCCTCCAGCCAAGCAGAGGCTTGGACTATTCTGCAGACAATGAGAGCCATCTCCTCTTTCGTCTTGCTCAGGGGACCAGTGATGGCTCACAGGCTCTGAGAAGCGGCACTGCCCGTGTGAGTGAGAAGCTCACTTCCGGCTTCCTCATTCCCCGAAGTGCAGATGCTGCTCCCTGAGGCACAGATTACTAATTATCTACTCAAGACCTATTCTCCCCAATTTTATTCAGGGCAGCCACGTGTCCAGCTAACAGACTAATTTCCCTGCCTTCATGACAGTTAGGTGGGGCTATGTAACTGTGTTCTGGCCAGTGAATTGTGTAAGTGGACATTTCTGGATGTCATCCAGGGAAGGTGCCTTAGTAGAGCCTTGGTCTCATTTTATCCTTTCTCCCTTCTACCTGCTTCCTGCCTGAATATGGACATAATGGCTAGAACTCCAGCAACTATCTTGGACCATGAGAAAATCTTGAAGAAGAAAGCCTATGCTAATGCAACAAAATAGAGAGATGGAAATAATGGGGGCTTTTGCTATCTGTATCAGCTATTATACCAGCCTGGGGCTGAGCATCGTGAGACTTCTCATATAGGAGGGTATTAGGCTCCTTGTACTGCCTAAGGAGCCTAAGATCTAGATGCCATCAGGGCTGGTTTCTGGTGAGGCCTCTCTCTGGCTTGCAGATGGCTTCCCTCTGTACCCACACAAAGGGAGCAACCTCTGGTGCCTCTTCCTCTTCTATGAAGATACTAGTCCTATTGGATTAACATTTCATCTTTATGACCTCACTTAATCTTTACTATCTCCTTAGAGGCCACGTGTCATATATGTAGGCACTTTATCCACATTATCTTTCTTGTCCAGCATGGCTACAAGGCATTTCTCTCTCAGAGGGATCAGGTGACCAGCCCAGGATCACACAGTTTAAGTGGTGGAGGTGGGATCTGAACCTGACCCATGTAACATACCATGTCCTTCTATATTATACTGACTTTCCTTCAAATATTGAGTAGATACATGGATTTTCAAATGTTGAAGATTTCTTTAATTTAAAGATTTTATTATTCTGAATTGGGGCTGGTGGGGGTGGGTAGGAAGGTCAGATGTCCATCTTCTTGAGCTTCCCTGCACTGCTGGAGCATGTAGGTAAACCCAAGCCTACTGAGTAGGTGCCCTGCAGTCTAGGGGTAACCATTCTGATAAGAGGAAATGTTGAGATAGAAACAGAGGCAATACAGGTGAATGCTGCCAGGGGATTACATCAGGGCCCACGGACCACAACCAGCTCCCTGGCTGGGGAGGGGGACATTGGCCAAGAGAACACACAGTAAGCTCCAAATACAGCAAGAGCTACTGAAAGCATTTCTCCCCCACAGTGTAGCACCACACCCCAGAAGAGAAAACGTGAAGAGTAAAAGGAAGGAAAAGGAAGAAGCAGAGGAAGGCTTAGAGACAGGCAAGACAGTTCTGAAGGCTACAGCCTCTGTTCAAGTCCCAGCCTCCTGTTCTGTCTGTAGGAGCAGACTTGCAGCCACTTTGAAGCAGGAACACAATCTCATGACTGCTTTGGGTGTCCTCAGAAGTCTCTTAGCATCGCCTTTTATTTTTCAGTGACCTCCCTCCCTTCACTGAATCTTGCCGTCTGTGGACAGATGGATTTTGGAAATGGTCCTCAGGTCTAAGTTAATGTCACCAGCAGCCAGATAACAAAGGTATTACAGCACAGTGAAGGGATGAGTGACAGGGAAATGGGTTTTCCTTAATGCTGGTTGCTGATCAGAGACTGCTGGACACTGACTCTGCTTCTTCCTCATGGTATAAAATGTAGAGTTGATGACCCTGAATTTGCTTCCAAAAGTAGGAGAGATTTTGGCATTCTCTTAAACATTCTCTTAAAAGAAAACAGTAATTGTGAGTTTTTTAAGATTGATGAGCCAAGCATTGATTAAAAATGATCCGTGATGCAACAGTAAGTGCCTCTGTCCTGCATACGGCAGGACCTCCTGTGTGTGGAAAGTGTCACCCTTACCTGCATGCTCCATTACAGAACCAGGGGTCAGCAGAGGCAAAGGCCAGGTTGAAATACCCTGAATCTACTCTTGTCCTGTCAGCCTCCTAGCTCCCAAAACCTACCTGTATCCTTGAGTTATTAAGTCAGGAATTCAATATAACGTTACAAATGATGTGTCTGTATGAACGTGCACACATGCACGTTTGTATTTGTGGGCATGCCTGTGTATGCATATTCCCACCTACCCACAGACTCATTACATTTCCCCTGTTCTCCAAGCATTTCCTTTTAGCTGATCCTATTGAACTGCTTGTAAGCTGGGACTCACACAAACTACACAGGCCACCCTGCATTGGCTGCGGGAGCCCCTCCTCAGAATGACCCTTGGAATACTGAGCAGAGTCATGACTGACCAGCCCTGCCACGTGGATCTAGGTGGAGTTGGTTGGGCTCCATTCCACACAGCACTTGGCTGTCGCCTGCTCACTCTGAGTGGAGGATCCAGCATATATTTTAGGTCCTTATGAATAATACATTTTGCCATCTTGATTCTTCAAGGCCTTCTTTTAAGCTATTTTTTCCTCTTTGGGAAAACCACTTTTACTCTATGAGACAGAGTTGTTCATAAATCAAGAGGAACTCCAAGTGACCAAAGCCTGAATTCCTGACTTTAGAAGGAGTGGGCTGCCAGCAAGCCTGCATAGTCAAGGAAGAAACTGGCCTCATACAGGTAGATGATCTTACTTCAAAGATGAAAAAATGTTCACAACATCTCTGATTCCTTGACCTCTGACCCAGGAAGTCCTAGTATCAGACCTTTAAATACTACCTTCAACACCTGCCTCCCTAAAAACCCCCACAAGTTGGTTATGTTCAGTGAAATGCTAAGGGTTCTTACCATGTGTGAAATGGGGACAAGGCTACCTTCATGCAGAGTTGTCCAGGTGCCTGGTATAAAGTCAAAGTTCAATGTGTGATCTCTCCTTTGACTCTCCTTGTCCCCAGCAGTTCACAAGAAGATAGATTCATACCTTGAAAAAGTTTTATTTTCCCCCCTCTTCACTGACCATGAAGCACTGAAGAAGTGTTCTTAATTAACAGAGCACAAAGGAGCTCAGGTATACAGTGGCAGAACACTGAACCTGGAATTGGAGAGACCAGAGCTTGAATCCGGCTATGCTACTTGTCATGTGATCTTGGGCAAGTTCCTTATCTCTCTGGACTTCAGTGTCCTTGTCAACAAATGGGGTAAATCACTAACTTCACAATCTCTTTCAAACTTTAATATGCATATTAATTGCCAGGGAATCTTGTTAAAATACAGACTGTGATTCAGCTGGTCTCAGGAGGGCCTGAGGTTGTGCATTTCTAATTAGTGCTAGCCAAGGCTGAGGCCAATGGTTTGTGGATATCACTACTTGAGTAGAAAGGACATGCATGGTCAGGGCACTTTGTAAATTGTGGAGGGCCACATCAGCTTAAGGTCTGATCCATCATCCACTGTCATTCTACCTTAAACCACAAACAAGGCCATTCCACAACTCAGCACAGACTGTATATTAATCATTGACACTTTGTAGGTAAGCAAAATAGGGGTTCTTTATTTACAAGGGCTGGGGCAAACCACTCGTCATCAATCCTCTTCCCCACAAAACCAGCTAACAGCACAACACCATTCCTGATATTGGGCCAGTGTGAAAGGCAGACATACAAACAAACAAATCTCCACCAGAACTTAAAACCACTTCAGATAAAAACTTTTGGAGGTAATAATGTAAACTGCGTCCTCCCCACCCTTCAAAAGAAGCATTTTTTTAAATGCAAGTGTTTATAAATAAACCTCAGCATTAACTTAAGAGTGAAAGCAGGTTTTGGTAGAGGGAAGCAGGAAAAAGCTGAGAACACTGGCTCCCTGGTACTGACTGGCTAGGGAAGGAGGGGAGGAAAAATTGATAAGAATTCGATGGAATGGAAGAAGGAAGCCAGTAACAAGGGACTGTGAAAGGGGCTTTCCTTCTTGGAACCACCATACCTGTGTTCAAGACGCAGCTCTAGGGTCACCTCCTTCTGACACCGTATCTGACAGCTGGTTCCTGCTCTTGCTGCCAAAGCAGTAATACCCACCTCTCAACCCAGCTTGGAGCTGGTGCTAATCATATCATATTGAACACTCATTTCCGTATTGATCTCCAACCCCTTGAGGTCAGGGAACATGTCTTATTTATCTCTATAATCTCAGTCTGGCACAGTGCCCTGACACGTATTAGGACACGTATTAGGCACTCGGTGAATGATGCTGACTGAAGGTATGAGACGGAGGATACTGGAGAGAAAGCTTAATGACCTTCAGGGTTTTTGCTTCCTGGAGGTATTCATTCATGTATTCATTCACTTGGTGCACATGCTCCAACTGTGAGCACTTAGACCTTTTACCAGCTTTCAGACATACACATTTTCTAGGATTTTTCCAAAGTTGATTTCCTATGTTCACAATAAATTGAATAATTTCCCCATTTCAAACAAGGAAACTGAGGCTGAGAAAAAAGGAAGGGCTCTGAAGCAGTCTTTCAATCTTTAAGTACATACGAATCACTTTGGGCACTTGTCAAAAACAGAGTCCTGGCCCCAACCCCCAGAGATTCTGAGTCAGTAGGTATAAGATGGAGCCCAGGAATCTGCATTTCAATGTCCCTAGCTTCTGAGGCAGCTGGTCCACTGAGCCAGGGCAAGGCCTTGCCCCCAGCTGGAGCTCAGCCCAGCGCCTTCCCCAGGCCAGGTGCCTGGCCTACTGCAGAGCTTGGTATCCATTGGAGGCGGTCTCAGGGTTCTGGTTCCACACCTAGAGTCACGGGATGAGGAGCAAGTCACACAGACTGCGCCTTCACAGGGCCTGGCAGGAAACCTAGCCAGAAACGCTCAGATGACGATGGCAGATCCCATATCCCATGTGCACAACCATGAAGCCAGGGCAGTGGCTGGGAGGTGGATCACATTTCTGAAGACTTAAGACTTGGAAGGCCAGGTTCTGGAAAAGGTCTAGAACCTCTAGGTAAGAGGGACCAAAAAACGTCCAAAAAACAAAAAACATTATTTCCTAAGCTCAATTTAGGAAATATTGAATGTGTCTGATGTATTTATTTTGGATTTGTACCCCTGCTTTCCCACTTTGAGGCAGCTTACCAAATGGAACCCAATGGGACAATTAAGTAAAAAATAGCAAGTGAAGACAATATAAATAGACTCCTCCCCTCTTGTCTGCCCTCCGCCTCCATGCCCCTTTGACTGGACCTCTGTGTTGTCTCTCCCATCAGCCCTTCCCTCTCAGCCACTGCCAAGGCCCTGGTTAAAGACCTCAGGTATTTCCTTCCACCTGAACTTTATACAAAAGCCTACCAAGGCTCTCCCTGACTCTCACCCCTCCTTTCCCTCCCTTTCCCTCCACTGGAAAGCCTCACCTTCCCAAAGCACAGGTCTCATCACAGAGTATAAAAAAAACCATGGTATCTGGAGCCTGAATATCTGGTTCAGGTGCTGGACCCAGTTCCCTCTAACTACCTGCCTGATCCTAGGTTAGTAACTTCCCCTTTGAGATGCGGTCTTTCTGTGTGAGATGGAGGGTTAGACTGGGTCAGGGTGAAATTCCTTTTCATCCCTAGGATTTTATGTACATTCCTGCTTAAAAATCATTAGTGAGGGGAGGGGCGGAAGATGGCGGCATGAGTAGAGCAGCGGAAATCTCCTCCCAAAACCACATATATCTATGAAAATATAACAAAGACAACCCTTCCTAGAATAAAGACCAGAGGACACAGGACAATATCCAGACCACATCCGCACCTGAGAGAACCCAGCGCCTCGCGAAGGGGGTAAGATACAAGCCCCGGCCCCGCGGGAGCCGAGCGCCCCTCCCCCCAGCTCCCGGCGGGAGAAGAGCAGGCAGAGCGGGAGGGAGACGGAGCCCAGGACTGCTGAGCACCCAGCCCCAGCCATCCGGGCCAGAGCGCAGACACAGTACGTGCCCAGGGGGCCCTGGATGCTAGGGAAACAGGGCAGCAAGAACAGTGAGCAGGCACCGGAGGCCGGGAGCCGGAGGACATAAGAAAAGCGCGCGACCATTTTTTTTTTTTTTTTTTTTTTTTTGCTGTTTTGTTTTGGCGAGTGCTTTTTGGAAGTCTTAAAGGGATAGGGCCCCCAAAACTAGGGAAACAGGGCAGCAAGACCGGTGAGCAGATGCCTGAGGCTGGTGCTGGAGAATAAAGAAAAACGAGGGGTCACCTTTTTTTTTTTTTTTTTTAATTTAAATTTATTTTTTTTTTTGTGGTCGTTGTTTTGTTTTGGCGGGTGCTTTTTGGAAGTCTTAAAGGGGCAGGGTGGGACACTTAATCCAGAGGTAGGGAATCTGGGGATCTCTGGGCACCCTAACCCCTGGGCTGCAGGGAGCAGGGAGGCCCCTTACGGAGATAAATAGCCTCCAGGCCACTCCCCCTCAAACGCGACTCCACCACTTTGGAGCAGAGGCCTGAACCAGGCCACACCCACAGCAACAGCGGAGATAAACTCCATAGCAGCCGGGCAGGAAGCAGAAACCCTGTCTGTGCACAGCTGCCCAGCACAAGCCACTAGAGGTCGCTGTTCTCCCAGGAGAGGAGGGCCACAAACCAACAAGAAGGGAACTTCTTCCAGCCGTCACTCGTCCCAGCTCTGCAAACTATTCCTATCACTATGAAAAGGCAAAGCTACAGGCAAAGATCACAGAGACAACACCAGAGAAGGAGACAGACCTAACCAGTTTTCCCGACAAAGAATTCAAAATAAAAATCATAAACATGCTGACAGACATGCAGAGAAATACGCAAGAGAAATGGGATGAAGTCCGGAGGGAGATCACAGATACCAGAAAGGAGATTACAGAAATGAAACAAACTCTGGAAGGGTTTATAAGCAGAATGGATAGGATGCAAGAGGCCATTGATGGAATGGAAACCAGAGAACAGGAATGCATAGAAGCTGACAGAGAGAGAGATAAAAAGATCTACAGAAATGAAACAATATTAAGAGAACTGTGTGACCAATCCAACAGGAACAATATCCGTATTATAGGGGTTCCAGAAGAAGAAGAGAGAGGAAAACAGATGGAAAGTATCTTAGAAGAAATAATTCCTTAAAACTTCAACAACCTGGGGGAGGAAATAATCGAACAGACCACGGAAATACACAGAACCCCCAACAGAAAGGATCAAAGGACAACAACACCAAGACACATAATAATTAAAATGGCAAAGATCAAGGACAAAGAAAGAGTTTTAAAGGCAGCTAGAGAGAAAAAGGTCACCTATAAAGGAAAACCCATCAGGCTAACAACAGACTTCTCGACAGAAACCCTACAGGCCAGAAGAGAATGGCATGATATATTTAATACAATGTAACAGAAGGGCCTTGAACCAAGGATACTGTATCCAGCACAACTATCATTCAAATATGATGGTGGGATTAAACAATTCCCAGACAAACAAAAGCTGAGGGAATTTGCTTCCCACTAACCACCTCTACAGAACATCTTACAGGGACTGCTCTAGATGGGAGCACTCCTAGAAAGAGCACAGCACAAAACACCCAACATATGAAGAATTGAGGAGGAAGGAATAAGAAGGGAGAGAAGAAAAGAATCTCCAGACAGTGTATATAACAGCTCAATAAGCGAGCTAAGTTAGGCAGTAAGATACTAAAGAGGCTAACCTTGAACCTTTGGTAACCACAAATTTAAAGCCTGCAATGGTAATAAGTACATATCTTTCAATAGTCACCCTAAATGTTAATGGGCTGAATGCACCAATCAAAAGACATAGAGTAATAGAATGGATAAAAAAGCAAGATCCATCTATATGCTGCTTACAAGAAACTCACCTCAAACCCAAAGACATGTACAGACTAAAAGTCAAGGGATGGAAAAACATATTTCAAGCAAACAGCAGCGAGAAGAAAGCAGGGGTTGCAGTACTAATATCAGACAAAATAGACTTCTAAACAAAAAAAGTAACAAGACATAAAGAAGGACACTACATAATGATAAAGGGCTCAGTCCAACAAGAAGATACAACCATTCTAAATATATATGCACCCAACACAGGAGCACCAGCATATGTGAAACAAATACTAACAGAACTAAAGGGGGAAATAGACTGCAATGCATTCATTCTAGGAGACTTCAACACACCACTCACCCCAAAGGATAGATCCACTGGGCAGAAAATAAGTAAGGACACGGAAGCACTGAACAACACAGTAGAGCAGATGGACCTAACAGACATCTATAGAACTCTACATTCAAAAGCAACAGGATATACATTCTTCTCAAGTGCACATGGAACATTCTCCAGAACAGACCACATACTAGGCCACAAAAAGAGCCTCAGAAAATTCCAAAAGATTGAAATCCTACCAACCAACTTTTCAGACCACAAAGGCATAAAACTAGAAATAAACTGTACAAAGAAAGCAAAGAGGCTCACAAACACATGGAGGCTTAACAACACGCTCCTAAATAATCAATGGATCAATGACCAAATCAAAATGGAGATCCAGCAATATATGGAAACAAATGACAACAACAACACTAAGCCCCAACTTCTGTGGGACGCAGCAAAAGCAGTCTTAAGAGGAAAGTATATAGCAATCCAAGCATACTTAAAAAAGGAAGAACAATCCCAAATGAATGGTCTAATGTCACAATTATTGAAATTAGAAAAAGAAGAACAAATGAGGCCTAAGGTCAGCAGAAGGAGGGACATAATAAAGATCAGAGAAGAAATAAATAAAATTGAGAAGAATAAAACAATAGCAAAAATCAATGAAACCAAGAGCTGGTTCTTCGAGAAAATAAACAAAATAGATAAGCCTCTAGCCAGACTTATTAAGAGGAAAAGAGAGTCAACACAAATCAACAGTATCAGAAACGAGAAAGGAAAAATCACGACGGACCCCACAGAAATACAAAGAATTATTAGAGAATACTATGAAAACCTATATGCTAACAAGCTGGGAAACCTAGGAGAAATGGACAACTTCCTAGAAAAATACAACCTTCCAAGACTGACCCAGAAAGAAACAGAAAATCTAAACAGACCAATTACCAGCAACGAAATTGAAGCGGTAATCAAAAAACTACCAAAGAACAAAACCCCCGGGCCAGATGGATTTACCTCGGAATTTTATCAGACATACAGGGAAGACATAATACCCATTCTCCTTAAAGTTTTCCAAAAAATAGAGGAGGAGGGGATACTCCCAAACTCATTCTATGAAGCTAACATCACCCTAATACCAAAACCAGGCAAAGACCCCACCAAAAAAGAAAAATACAGACCAATATCCCTGATGAACGTAGATGCAAAAATACTCAACAAAATATTAGCAAACCCAATTCAAAAATACATCAAAAGGATCACACACCATGTCCAAGTGGAATTCATCCCAGGGATGCAAGGATGGTACAAAATTCAAAAGTCCATTAACAACATCCACCACATCAACAAAAAGAAAGACAAAAACCACATGATCATCTCCATAGATGCTGAAAAAGCATTTGACAAAGTTCAACATCCATTCATGATAAAAACTCTCAGCAAAATGGGAATACAGGGCAAGTACCTCAACATAATAAAGGCCATCTATGATAAACCCACAGCCAACATTATATTGAACAGTGAGAAGCTGAAAGCATTTCCTCTGAGATTGGGAACTAGACAGGGATGCCCACTCTCTCCACTGTTATTTAACATAGTACTGGAGGTCCTAGCCACGGCAATCAGACCAAACAAAAAAATACAAGGAATCCAGATTGGTAAAGAAGAAGTTAAACTGTCACTATTTGCAGATGACATGATACTGTACATAAAAAACCCTAAAGACTCCACCCCAAAACTACTAGAACTGATATCAGAATACAGCAAAGTTGCAGGATACAAAATCAACACACAGAAATCTGTGGCTTTCCTATACACTAACAATGAACCAGCAGAAAGAGAAATTAGGAAAACAACTCCATTCACAATTGCATCAAAAAAAATAAAATACCTAGGAATAAACCTAACCAAGGAAGTGAAAGACTTATACTCTGAAAAGTACAAGTCACTCTTAAGAGAAATTAAAGGGGACACTAACAGATGGAAACTCATCCCATGCTCGTGGCTAGGAAGAATTAACATCGTCAAAATGGCCATCCTGCCCAAAGGAATATACAGATTTGATGCAATCCCTATGAAACTACCAGCAACATTCTTCAATGAACTGGAACAAATAATTCAAAAATTCATATGGAAGCACCAAAGACCCTGAATAGCCAAAGCAATCCTGAGAAAGAAGAATAAAGTAGGGGGGATCTCACTCCCCAACTTCAAGCTCTACTATAAAGCCATAGTAATCAAGACAATTTGGTACTGGCACAAGAGCAGAGCCACAGACCAATGGAACAGACTAGAGAATCCAGACATTAACCCAGACATATATGGTCAATTAATATATGATAAATGAGCCATGGACATACAATGGGGAAATGACAGTCTCTTAAACAGATGGTGCTGGCAAAACTGGACAGCTACATGTAGGAGAATGAAACTGGACCATTGTCTAACCCCATATACAAAAGTAAACTCAAAATGGATCAAAGACCTGAATGTAAGTCATGAAACCATTAAACTCTTGGAAGAAAACATAGGCAAAAACCTCTTAGACATAAACATGAGTGACCTGTTCTTGAACATATCTCCCCGGGCAAGGAAAACAACAGCAAAAATGAATAAGTGGGACAATATTAAGCTGAAAAGCTTCTGTGCAGCAAAAGACACCATCAATAGAACAAAAAGGAACCCTACAGTATGGGAGAATATATTTGAAAATGACACATCCGATAAAGGCTTGACGTCCAGCATATATAAAGAGCTCACACGCCTCAACAAACAAAAAACAAATAACCCAATTAAAAAATGGGCAGAGGAACTGAACAGACAGTTCTCCAAAAAAGAAATACAGGTGGCCAACAGACACATGAAAAGATGCTCCACATCGCTAATTATCAGAGAAATGCAAATTAAAACTACAATGAGGTATCACCTCACACCAGTAAGGATGGCTGCCATCCAAAAGACAAACAACAACAAATGTTGGCGAGGCTGTGGAGAAAGGGGAACCCTCCTACACTGCTGGTGGGAATGTAAATTAGTTCAACCATTGTGGAAAGCAGTATGGAGATACATCAAAATGCTCAAAACAGACCTACCATTTGACCCAGGAATTGCACTCCTAGGAATTTACCCTAAGAATGCAGCAATCAAGTATGAGAAAGATCAGTGCACCCCTATGTTTATCGCAGCACTATTTACAATAGCCAAGAATTGGAAGCAACCTAAATGTCCATCGATAGATGAATGGATAAAGAAGTTGTGGTACATATACACAATGGAATACTACTCAGCCATAAGAAAAGGGCAAATCCTACCATTTGCAGCAACATGGATGGAGCTGGAGGGTATTATGCTCAGTGAAACAAGCCAAGCAGAGAAAGAGAAATACCAAATGATTTCACTTATCTGTGGAATATAAGAACAAAGGAAAAACTGAAGGAATAAAACAGCAGCAGAATCACAGAACTCAAGAATGGACTAACAGGTACCAAAGGGAAAGGGACTGGGGAGGATGGGTGGGTAGGGAGGGATAAGGGGGGGAGAAGTAGGGGGGTATTAAGATTAGCATGCATGGGGGGGTGGGAGAAAAGGGAGGGCTGTAAACACAGAGAAGGCAAGTAGTGATTCTACAACATTTTGCTATGCTGATGGACAGTGACTGTAAAGGGGTTTATAGGGGGGACCTGGTATAGGGAAGAGCCTAGTAAACATAATATTCGTCATGTAAGTGTAGATTAGTGATACCAAAAAAAAAAAAAAGGCAGTTCCTGTGTGGTAACCTCCAATGAGTTCTACACAAGGGTATAAAGGGCATATAAAAGTGTAGGCAAAAGGTCTGTTTGTGTTTATACAGAGGACCAAAGCCTAATTGGGCTACCCCGAAAATGAACTAAGATATGATATGAAATAGAACTTCCAACATCAGCACTCTCTGGAAGACTCATGCCAGAAGATGATCATCAAAAAACCCCAACAAAGATCCACGCACTGCTACAGGTGTAGATGTCCTCATCCCACCAGTTCCTGGACTTGCCATGGGAATGAAGAAGGAGATATCTAAACTCGCCTGTGCATACAGTAAAACAACAAATTTGACTGGATCTATACTGTTGGAACTCAATCAAGAATTAGGAGAAGTGCAAATTGTAGCGCTCCAAAATCTTACAACTACAGACTATTTACTGTTAAAAGAACATAAGGGATGTGAACATTCCCCCGGAATGGGTTGTTTTAATTTGTCTGATTTCTTTCAGACTGTTCAAGTTCAGTTGGACAATATCCACCATATCATAGATAAGTTTTCACAAATGCCTAAGGTGCCTAACTGGTTTTCTTGGTTTCACTGGAGGTGGCTGGTAATGACAGGTATGCTTTGGTTATGTAACTATACTCCTATTATGTTAATGTGTGTGCGCAATTTAAGTAGTAGCTTAACACCTATACATGCTGAAGTTACTCTACAAGAAGATATGTCAAAGAAATAATCAATCTTCCCATGTTTTCTTCCGCCTGCTACTTCTATAGCTTTTCTTCTTCCTTCCTAATTACAACCCTTAAATAGAATTCGTGCCTCATATCAAATTTACCAAGTATCATAATTCTTCCAAGTGGTAAAGATACCTCAAAACAAATGCTGGGCATAGAAGCCACAGGGCATAAATATGCAAAGAAGTAAAAAGCTAACCTTTTCAAACAATAGGGCTTCTCTATCACTTACCAACTTAACATTTCCCTGTATGGCCCCGGAAGATGACTGGTTAGCCAGAGACAGGTAAGATTCCTCAAGGGAGGAACAACCTAAGACAGGCACAGTCGCAGGGGGGCCATCAGGTGAGAAATTGGGGATCAACAGAGGTGAGGCTTAGAACCTCACCCCCCCTGTTCTGAGAGAAATCTTCTGCATACGTGGATGTTTTATTGCCCTGGTCTAGCTTGGATTAACACATAGTCTACAGGCACACACCTGATCATCTACATTTGCTCTCTTACAACACTAAACTATGTTTTCTACCTTTATCTTGTATCTACCTACCACTTCAGCATTTTATTAAAAATAATAATAATAAAGAGAGAACTGTGGTATCCACATATAAATCAAGTATAAAAACCAAATGAGCATTCATATTTGAACTGACTGTTTATAGTTCATAATGCATGAGCAAAACCGAAAGTTTCTGTGATGACTGCCCTTGTACTGTTCACTATGTAACTTATTCATTATGTAAGAATTTGTTCTCCATGTAAGTACTTGTTTGTTATGCCTCAGAAGATTGGAGACTGACGAAAATTAGGCTTGGGGTGGATTAATGATTGTGCATTGAGCATTGACTCCCCTATACAGAATTTTATTGTTGTTAACAACCATTTGATCAATAAATATGAGAGATGCCCTCACAAAAAAAAAAAAAAAAAAAGACAGACTTCCAGAGGTAAAATAAATAAGTAACCGAGATGTAATGTATAGCATAAGGAATATAGTCAAGATATTGTAACAGCTTGGTAGGGTGATAGCTGGAACCTAGAATTATGTATATAAATTTTTATCACTGTGTTGTACACTTGAAACTAATGTAATGTAATACTATGCGTCAACTACCCTTCAATAAAAAATAATTATCTAAAAAAAAAAATCAAATGAGTATTCATATTTGAACTGACTGTTTATAGTTCATAATGCATGAGCAAAACCGAAAGTTTCTGTGATGACTGCCCTTGTACTGTTCACCATGTAACTTATTCACTATGTAAGAATTTGTTCTCCATGTAAGAACTTGTTTGTTATGCCTCAAAAGACTAGAGACTGACAAAAATTAGGCTTGGGATGGATTAATGATTGTGCATAGAGCATTGACTCCCCTATACAGAATTTTATTGTTGTTAACAACCATTTGATCAATAAATATGAGAGATGCCCTCAAAAACAAAAAAAAAAAGTACACACTTCCAATTGTAGAATAAATAAGTAACTGGGATGTAATGTATAGCATAAGGAATATAGTCAAAATATTGTAACAACTTGGTATGGTGATAGCTGGTACCTAGAATTATCATGTATATAAATGTTGAATCACTATGTTGTACATCTGAAACTAATGTAATGTAATACTGTGTGTCAACTACCCTTCAATAAAAAATAATTATCTACAAAAAAAAGAACATATGGGATGTGAACATTCCCCAGGAATGGGTTGTTTTAATTTGTCTGATTTCTTTCAGACTGTTCAAGTTCAGTTGGACAATATCCACCATATCATAGATAAGTTTTCACAAATGCCTAAGGTGCCTAACTGGTTTTCTTGGTTTCACTGGAGATGGCTGGTAATTACAGATATGCTTTGGTTATGTAACTATACTCCTATTATGTTAATGTGTGTGCGCAATTTAAGTAGTAGCTTAAAACCTATACATGCTGAAGTTACTCTACAAGAAGATATGTCAAAGAAATAATCAATCTTCCCATGTTTTCTTCCGCCTGCTACTTCTATAGCTTTTCTTCTTCCTTCCTAATTACAACCCTTAAATAGAATTCGTGCCTCATATCAAATTTACCGAGTATCATAATTCTTCCAAGTGGTAAAGATACCTCAAGACAAATGCTGGGCATAGAAGCCACAGGGCATAAATATGCAAAGAAGTAAAAAGCTAACCTTTTCAAACAATAAGGCTTCTCTCTCACCAACTTTACATTTCCCTGTATGGCCCCAGAAGATGACTGGTTAGCCAGAGACGGGTAAGATTCCTCAAGGGAGGAACAACCTAAGACAGGCACAGTCACAGGGGGGTCATCAGGTGAGAAATTGGGGATCAACAGAGGTGAGGCTTAGAACCTCAGTTCTGAGAGAAATCTTCTGCATATGTGGATGTTTTATTGCCCTTGTCTAGCTTGGATTAACACATAGTCTACAGGCACACACCTGATCATCTACATTTGCTCTCTTACAACACTAAACTATGTTTTCTACCTTTATCTTGTATCTACCTACCACTTCAGCATTTTATTAAAAATAATAATAATAAAGAGAGAAATGTGGTATCCACATGTAAATCAAGTATAAAAATCAAATGAGTATTCATATTTGAACTGACTGTTTATAGTTCATAATGCATGAGCAAAACCAAAAGTTTCTGTGATGACTGCCCTTGTACTGTTCACCATGTAACTTATTCACTATGTAAGAATTTGTTCTCCATGTAAGAACTTGTTCGTTATGCTTCAGAAGATTGGAGACTGACGAAAATTAGGCTTGGGGTGGATTAATGATTGTGCATTGAGCATTGACTCCCCTATACAGAATTTTATTGTTGTTAACAACCATTTGATCAATAAATATGAGAGATGCCCTCACAACAAAAAAAAAGTACACACTTCCAATTGTAAAATAAATAAGTAACCGGGATGTAATGTATAGCATAAGGAATATAGTCAAAATATTGTAACAACTTGGTATGGTGATAGCTGGTACCTAGAATTATCATGTATATAAATGTTGAATCACTGTGTTGTACACCTGAAACTAATGTAATGTAATACTGTGTGTCAACTACCCTTCAATAAAAAATAATTATCTAAAAAAAAAAAAAGAGGCCACGGAGCTTGGCAATCTACACCTTGTGCAGAAATGCCAGCGGCTGAATGCCTGAGATGATTTTTCTCTGTCAACAGCAGCTTGGGTGAGGTGCTGAACTTGGAGGCTGCACACGGACTAGGAGCTCTAGGCAGCCACAGAGCACATCCTCACGGCGTTAGGGACTCAGTGAATCCTGAGCCCTACACAGTGAGGTTAAGAGACAGACTTCCTTCTCGTATGCTGTATTTAAAGGGGTTCCTCCTCTGACCTCCCACAGCCCTCAATCTGCCCTGTTCCTCCTTGGGTTCTGTCCACCTGAGGTCACAGTCAAGTGTATGTATGTTTTGTCTCCCTGACTAGACCGTCAGTTCCTGCCTGGAAAGACTTTGTTCCTCTTGTGTCTTGTTCATCTTCCTGTCTCTCACATGCCTAGCACTAAGCCCTGCTTATAGCAGATGTCAATAAATATTCTCTGGATGGATGCTCAAATTTAGATAAAATTGACTCAAATCTCAATTAAAATCCCCAGTCAGAAAGACAAGATTTAATGTATTTTTCTCTTACCAAAGGGACAACCTTGCTGTTTAATATAACCTAATACATTTTCTTCACAACTCAGAAACAGACACAGGTTTTGTTTTTAGACGGCATATCTAAGATGTTGTGAAGTGGTGCTTACTTTTGATATTTCATTCTGATCAAATTTGAGGCATATCAGAAATATGGGCTATGAGTTGGCTTCCTCTGAACCACTCTTTTCATCACCCTAGAATCCTAGAACAGCAGAGTGCGAAGGGCCTGAAAGACCAAGCAGGCCATTACATGGCTAAGAGATCCGAAATGCAAGAGCTAGGATTAGAACCCAGGCTGGATGTTTGAATGGTTAGTTGGTTATTGTCTTTTCCTTGTGTCTTACTCAGTAAATATCACCAAGCACCTACCATGTGTCAGGTCCTGTGTGGGTGCCAGGAACACAGAACTGGCAAAGACAATCACGTCCATGGTTGAGTTCTCAGACTATAGGCCACTTCCTGGTTCTGTGGCCCAGGACATTTTACTTTCTTCAAAGGAGTTACCTGGCCTCTTTAAGAGAGCTTCCTGGGGAAAAGGAGCAATGTGAGTTGGACAAGGAGGCCTTGCATTTACAGGGGCACTGCACTCGTCTACAAGCAAAGGCATACATTTGAGGCTATTGGACTGGGATTCCTTGAAAATTTGGTACTCTCTGCCTCAGCACTGCCCCCTTGGAATTCATACAACCATGACCACACTCAGGAATATGCTCCTTCAGACCAGACTTATTTCTCTTTTCAGCCCAATTGCCACTCTTCCTTCAACAGCAGGGGCACGGGGTTCTTTTCCCACTGTCCTCCACCATGCCCTACATAACACAGACTCAAGTAGTTTTTGGCCCTAGAATATATCGCTCTTTAAACTCATACACAGACTCATCTTCTTTAGGGACTGGCAAACGGACCTCATCCTCTGCCACTTCTGGTTGACCGGAAGTGACTGCCTGGAGTGCTATGTTAACAATGTTTCTGAGGCTACATCCAGAGCAGTAAGACATGGGAATTTGATTGACTGGTAGTCTTTGGGATAGCTATTTGTTTTCCACAACTGGTTTGGCTTTAAAACCTCTGTTGGTTCCTAGATGCCGAAAGGATTAAGTCCAACACTGTCAATGTGACACACAAAGCCCCGTTCCCAGAGCACTGGTCAGCCTCACACACCAGCACGTACCTCCCTACCACATACTCTACATCCCACTCACACTGTGTTTTCTATTTTTTGAATCCTCTCTTTCAGCATTCTGGGCCTTTGTAAACGTTATTCTCTTTTTCTGGAATATTCTCTCTCCTTACCCCCTTTTGACACCCAGTTTCTCTGGGAAGCCTTCCCTTACTTCCCCTATGCAAAGTTAATCCTCTACCTCGTGTTCCCACATCCACTTGTTCATCCTCTTGCTATTATACAGACTAACGGAGACTTATCTATTTACATTTCTACTTCCCCCAAGAGATGTGAGGGCCTAAAGAGCAGAGTCCTACCTTATTCACTGTCAGCAGAACCCCAGCCACAGCTAAGGCACTTGCTACAGGACTACTGAATGAATTCTTGGGAAATCTCTCCTCTTTTCACTTCTCCACGCTGTCTTTCAGAGATGTACGAACTAGCCTGTACCTGTAGTCCCTCAGACTTGCAGAGGTACGTCCTGGAAGTCAGGTCTGTCACCAGTCAAGTCTACCCACAGCTAGATGTCCTCCCCTTCCCCACCCCACCAGTTCAGCAATTGAAACTAGGTATCACTTTGATCTACACCGATTGGTATTGAGTAGACTGAGCAGAATGGATTATTTCATCTAATCCTTTATCAAGCCCCATTGTCCCAACTTCAATGTAATCACAAATTTACCTGCTTCTGTCTCCACTGTCATAACCCAGCCCAAGGCACTGTCAACTCTCCTAGGATATTATAACAGCCTTTTAACTGGTATTTCCCCTTCCCTGTTCACATTTTACAATCCATTCTCCAATTAACTGCCTTGGTTTTCTTTAAGATCATATCACTCCCTTGCTTAAAGCCCTTCAGCGGCTTCTCATTGATTCTAGAAAAAAATCCAAACTCTTCAGTCGCCTCCTGGGCCCAACATGATTCAGCTCATGCTCTCTGACGTCTCTCTTCACCCTCTGGCACACTGTGAACCAGACATCCAGGGCTCCATTTTACTCCCTGGATGGCCAACTCCTTTCCACCCCTGGGTCTTTGTTCTCATTGCTCCCTTGGCCCAGCTTTTCATTTGAGATCTCAGCTCTAAATGTCACCTCCTCAAAGTGTCTTGCCCTGACTTCTAGTTCCTCTTTCTCAGAGCTCTGTTTCTTTCTTTCACAGCACTTAAAAATCTAAAATCACCTTTACTGATTTATTTGTTTATGTTTTATTATCTACCTCTCACACTAGAATGTGAGCGCCATGAAAGACAGACCTGTCTGTGTCCACCACCGCTATGGCCAGTGTCTAACACAGGGTCTGGCTGGGAGTAGGTGGTTGATAAATATGTATTGAAAGCCAAATGAATTTCTGAGGATCCCCAAGGACAGAGCTCCTATTTTTTCCCAGGACCTGCTGCTTACTCCTCTTGAACATTAATAATAAGCTGCAGAACATGATGCTTTAAGTCAGGGAACCTGGGCTCCAGTCACTTCCTCATGTGACCCCTCATGAAACACAACATAACAACATGAAAGAGCCAGGCAGAAAGCCAAAAGAAGGAAAACAACCTGTTTCTGACTTACTGGAAATCAGGAAGGGGAGAGCTCTGTGGCTAGAGAGGCAAGGGTAGGCTTTAGTGTTCCAGAACACAGCCCTGGGGCAAATGTCAGGGCTGTGATGCAGCATGCCAGGGAAGGATGGTGTTTCCTCAACTGGCATGAGACTAAACAGACAGCATCTGACAGGGAGCTCAGATCGGAGACTTGAAGTGGCCTCTGGGAGGTGGCGGAGGTGTATGAAGAAAATTATGCGGAGGACTCAGCATGACCTCACTTCTGAATATATTAAATGGGATGCATTTAATCCAAGATTATTGGATTAATAGTCAGAGGGGGAGCTAGAGAAAGGCAAGAAGCATGGACTGAGTACTTTGTCCACTGCAGGCTCTGAGCTAGGCAGTTTACACGTTATCTCATTCTGTTCTTATAATCACCCTCCCAGGGTGGTATTAATTTTCTCATTTTATAGAGAATTGAAACTCAGACAAGTTACTTAAACTCTCTGAGTTTTAGGCTGCTAATCTGTAAAATGGATAAAAATACAACCCATCTCAAAGTCTGCTGTGAGAATACAATGAAATATGGTTTAGAGTACCTACCCGTGCCAAGTGCTAAGTTTTACTGTAATTGTTAACATTAATAACCACTTACTATATTAATAACTAGCTTGTGCAAGGTCACACAGTTCATGTATGTCAAGGTGAGATGCAAATGCTGGATGGTGTTTTCACTATGTCAAGCTGCCCCTTTGAAGAGCAGCATTTGAAACATACCTCTGCCAATAATTGGTTCCATGACCTCAGACAAGCTATTGCACTTTGCAAGAGCCATGCTCTCTTAATCTGAATAAAAGGACCAAGAACTCCACCCCATGGAGCCAACAGGGAGGCAGGAGAAGAAAAGAACCAGTGAATAAAAATTTACACCATGTATGCAGATGGCAACTGTGATAACTGTGAGGGGCATCCCAAACAGGGACAAGCACCCTTGGGCTGGCATGAGTCAAGTGTGCTAGATGGTAACATTTAAAGCCAGAGCCATGCCTGGAGTGCCAAGGATTTTGCAGGCAGCAAATGGCCTTGAGTTTATAGCACCTGTGCTAGCTCCATCCAAAGGCTGGTCTCTGTCTCATTAATGCTCCCCTAGAAATTTAAAACAGTGTGAACCTCCTAAGACACCATCTGAAACACACCTCAGGATTCAATCCAATACATTAGGAATACAACTCCTCATAAAATCAGCTTTAGGAAAAAGCTGGCGTGAAAAAGGGACATAGCTAGAATTCTTATGGAGGTCAGATTGCAAGCAATATGCCACCCTTGGCACCTGAAAAGATTTCTCTTTTCAGAAGAGAAATGAAAACTGAGTCCTTCAGGGAAATTTAAGCTGGGTGGGCTGCTTGCTGAGCGGGTATCCCCTCAGGCAGAAACAGGACAGCATGTCCCAATCCACCTAAGGCTGCCAGCAAGCTGATACACGCCCTGCCTTTGTGTTCTGGAGAGCAATGAATGTCTTTCCTGAGCCGAGCCTGCAGACCCCAGGCACATGCACACACCACAGAGCTAACAGCTGATCAGAGGTACCACAAGATTCTCCCCTTCTTACACCCTAGGATTCTGGTTGCTGGGCTTATCTCATTTGACCCTCACACACACAGAACTCTGCAAGGTATCATGAACCTGGTTTGCAGACCAGGAGAAGGAGGTTCAGAAGCAACTTACCCAAGGGACATGGTGAGAAGAGGTAAGCAGGGATTAGCCAAAGTCCACCTGACTTCAGGGACACGTCAGTCCCTGGAGGACTTTGCTTTTCAAGATGAAGGGCAAAGCCAAAGAGCAGAGAATCTTAGAGATGCGATTCTCAGTCCACAATCCCACCCTGCGAAGGAGTTT
This sequence comes from Manis pentadactyla, assembly GCF_030020395.1. Lineage (NCBI taxonomy): Eukaryota > Metazoa > Chordata > Mammalia > Pholidota > Manidae > Manis > Manis pentadactyla. The sequence goes on from NC_080027.1 coordinate 57,351,934, forward strand.
CTCTGCACTTCCTGACACATGGTCAACCCTCTGCGGGAAAACCTGCCCTAACAGGGGGCTAACCATCTGCTTCAGTTGTAAAAAGATCTTCATTTTACTGACACAGAGAATGTCAGCTTTCCTTGAGTGCCTAAACAGACATAGTCTTCCCCATCCTTCACTGCACTGCATGTTAAGTATACTAGGGGATTTTTAAAAGGACACCATACTCCCTTTCTTGATGTCCAATCAGTCCTGAATTCATGTGGCTCCTGAGTGTATAGTTTCACATGGCAGATATGTTCTTAGAGCACATATCTATCCCACATGGGTATTCCCAGATCCTACTGCAAGATGCCAGGGAGGGGTGAGTCACTCCTCTGCCCATCCCACTCTCTGCTCTCCAGCCCAACTTCCTTGGCCATTCCACAGGAGGACACAAAGCCTGCTCTGCCCTCACCTAAACCCAAAGAGACGCTCTCAGAACACATGGCACAGGCAAGGGGGTGGGGGGTGGGACTCAAACTCCCCTGCTGAGGTACTGATGTAGTTACCTGCTAGGGAGACTACAAGAGCGGCGGCCCGGAATTCTCCGAACTCAAGTATGTGTGTGCCCCTGTGATAAAAAGGCAGCTTAGCATCCTGGGGTTTAGTATTCAGAGGCAGGGCAGTATCCTGCTCAGTTTCGTTATGATCACAGGAACAGCAACACCAGATGGGTTCTGGGTATATCACTTCCCAAAGAACCAGGGGTCCTTCTCACTTGGCGTTGTGCCTGCCACATCACAGATTCACACACACAGCAAATATTTTAATAATAAATGAATAGAAATGAATAAAAGAACATACACTAAACACAAATACCTCACTCACAGATTTGGAAAAAAACACCTCACACAACATGCATCGATATCTGAATTGTTTCCCCTGAAGAAGCAGCCTCTTTTCCCAGACTGCTAGGGGTCAGACCCCTTAGGCTTAACTCCCATGGCATCCCTTTTCAGGATAATCTGGTAAGGAAACAGAACCATGATGGGTGGGCACCAAACCAGGAATCCTCGGGCCAACTGGACCAGGCAAGCCCAGCCCCCACAGAGGCTGAGGCTGGATCTGGGTCAGACTGCCAGAGGCATTTCAAGGCCACGGTGTCCCACCATTTGTGGCCCTGGGCACTGAACATCTACATCTCAATGTCTAAAAGGCATCTCAAGTGTAGTGTGTTCAAATTCATATCAAGATCTTTCTACCCAAACTTGGTCTTCCACCTTCCTTTTTTTAAAGGCTTAAAATGGCAGGAACTAGAGGTCGTCCATACTTTTTCTTTGCTCCAAATCCTACAATGGTCACAGTGCTCTCAGAATAAAGAGACAAAAAATATCCTTCACAAGGCCCTGATCTTCCTCTCCAGCCTCTTATCTTACACTTGCCCACTCTCCACCCTCAAGTCAAACTGACCCTCTCCGTTCTCTGAAAGCACTAAGCTGCCTCTCACCTTCAGGCTCATACTGGTCCATATTCCTAGAATGCTTTCCCCCATGTCACCCACTCCCTTCACCTAATAAACTTATAATGATCCTCCAGATCTCAGCTCAGATGTCACTTCCTAGTAAAACTCCTGGTCCCCTTAAGTAGGTCAGGACCCCTATTATACACTCTCATAGCAAACTGTCTCTTTCTTTCATAGCATTTATCCTAGTTTGTAATTTTATAAGACCCATGCAACTATTTTAATAGTGCCCTTCCATGAAGCTATAAGCTCCTTGAAGGCGGGGATCCTGTCTGTTTTACCATTATTGCATCTCCAGCTGTTAGCACAAGGTCTGACACATAGAGGAGGTAGTCACTAAACATCCACCAGATGAATAAATAAAATGCAGCTCTCCCTGATTTTATTCCAATCAATCACACCAGGCTCCTTTCTAACATCACTCCTGAATTTGTCTTAGGCTACTTGGCATTATTGATTTATTGCCATCTCTCCTTATCCCTCAAGTATCCATTACAGTGGCCAACCTTCTGTAGAAGAGGTCACGCACTGTCATTGCCACCACCACCACCACCATTACATTTATGTACCATACACTAGGCACTATGGTAAGTACCATGCATGTGGGATCCATGCAGTCCCCACAGTACTATGAGGTACACATTATTAATCCTATTTTGCTGATGATGAAACTGAGACACAGAGAAGGCTGCCTAAAACGTGGTGGGGTCAGGGTTTGAACAGTCTGATACTAAAGTCTATTAAGCCTCAATTACAACCTGCTGCCCTGTGAAATGAGCTGGTAGTACCTACTCCCAGTGATGTCATGAAGACTCCAGCACAGTGGGCACTCAGCAAAGGGTGGCTGTTTCTGCTGAGGTGCTGGCAGCAGCGCAGGGTGATGGAGGGATAATAGCCTTTTACCATTCTGCCCAGAAGAGAGCGAATCTGACTGCCTTTCTGGGGCGGAAACAGCTGGACCTGGTTTGAAAAAGAAACATGTTTGAAAAGCCACACGCTGTGGCAGTTCCAACACAGAGTATGTGGAGAGGGGAGGAGAGGTGCTAACAAAGCCAACCTGAAGATCTGTGCCCTGGGAACTAACCATTCTGAATGAACTTGGGTTTCTCACTGCAAGCCCAGACATCAGGCCTGCCTGGGGAGCCCAAACCTACAACAGTTCCTTCAGTTTCTTTTGCTACTTTTTTTTTCACCTCCCTGAAGCAGAGGAATAGAGAACACACTACACTTGGAGTCAAGAGAGTCTAAGTCTGAATTCATTGATGAGCCAAGGGCTGAGCAAGTAGGGATGCACCAAGGTAACTGGGCCTCAGTCAGAGCCTCAGGGTCCCAGGGGGCCAGGTGATGACAAAGGAACATACGCCTTCTCTGGCCAGCTTGGGGATGGTCCATTCTTCTGACTCGCCTTTCCTCCTCCTCCTGTTCTCACCACTGGCCATGTAAAGGGAGAAAGTGGCTTAAGTATTTGAGTTCCTAATATGTCAAGCCCTTTTACGTGCATATTCTTATGTAGTAAAAGTTAATCCTCACAACAACCTTGAGCAAAAGGTTCTATTATCCTTAATTTTATAATCAAGGAACCAGCAGTTGAAAGAGATTAAGTGACTTGGGATAAATCACTGTACAGTAAGAGGTGGAGCTGAGATTCAAGTCCAGTTTTGTTAGGTCCAAAATTGTGTTCTTTCCATTTATTATATCAGATTTACAATGACTGTGTCTACAGGAAAAATTATGGAAGTTACTTGATGTGCACAAGTGGTACTGAAGCCATGAAAGTCTATTCATTCTCTCTTCCCTCCTTCTGCTAACTGAGCACCTCCCCTGTGCCAGGCACTGTAGTGGACACCAGGGATACAGAGGTGGACCAGAGATGGCCCCTGCTCCTGAGAGGTTCACATTCTAGTGAAAGAAGCTCTCTAGGGAAAAAATGGTAAGAGGAAAGTCAGGTAACTGAGCAAAAGAGAGAAAGCAGAGGAAACTAAAGTCTCAGAGCCAGACAGGTTATTGGAAGACAACTACTCAAAACCTGGCTGCATCACCTGGAATCACCTTGAGGATTATTAGAACTAAAAAATTCCAAGCACTCAATTCCCAACTCTGCAAATCTGCAGCTGTGCCCAAAATTGTACATTTAACAATTATCCCTAGTGATTTGGCAGAACTGGGTCACAGGCCAGTTCTGGTCCATCTCCTTCACTTTGCAGGTAGGAGAGCAGGACAAAAGGGACAGTGACCAGCCCAAAGACACACACAAGAATCAATGCTTCAGACTGAGGTTTCCAGCTCACAGTCCAATGACTTAAAAGTCATTTTTAAAAAATTCAGAATGGTTTATTTTTAGGCATTCACATATACATTTATAAGTGCATATATGACATTACTTTATGTACATGGACTAGGTATTTCTTTAAGGACAATGTTATGTACCTACTGGAAAATTATCTTCTACCAAAGCACAGTGTGGAAAATAACAGATCAATTTAGGAGGCTAAAATTCTACATGGATACACAGAATAGATACAGGTTTGCATAATTGAGGACAGTATTCTTATCCTCTCCTACCTCTGATCACCACCATCCCAGGGGATCGATATAGAGCAGAAAAACTTTATTAATTAATCAAGGACAGTGCTTCAAGGCACTGTGCCCAGACTGTGATGGAGAGAAGGGAAAAGTGAGGACAAACAGGTATTTTAGTGGTTGGACAAAGCCTTGTTATACCTACAGCACCTTCCTCTACCCAGGCAGAGACATTCTGCTCGTTGGAAAGGTGATGTGCTTCCCCTGCTGACTTCCCTGCAGTCCACCAACCCCCCTGGAGGAGGCAGCCTCAGAAGGACTGAGGAGAGACTGGGCTCAGCTGCCTGGCCTCTCCATCCTGGCTCTGTCACTGTTATACTGGGCAAGGCACACCCTTCATTAGTCTCATTTTTCTCAAGTGAAGAAATGGAACTAATTTGTGCCCATGGTTCCCATCCAGATTCTGAATGTCTGGATTTTCATTTTTTTCTCTTTGGCATTGGACACCAATGATCAAGACTGACACTGTGACTCAATAATGTTTACAATACAGAATCAGAGATTCTGAAATCTTAGAGCTAGAAGAGATTGGCCAAAACAGTTCTCTCTTTCCTATTCATTTGGTGATAAGGAAACTAAGGCCAGAGAGAGACTGTAAGTTCTGTGAGGACAGAAATTGCCTTAATTCTCCCTTGCATGCCTGGCACATTTTCACAAATTTTAGTTGAATGAATGAATGAACAAATAGCCTCCCTCTGAGGTCATGCATCCTGGGGTGGGAGAAATATCTTCCCTCTTTGCCTGGAAGGAGGGAGCAGGGTAAAGTGGAAGCTTCAGGCTGCTTCTGGCCCCTAAAGGTATGGTATTCTCCAGCTAGAGAGCCAGACAGAGCCAGGAGCAAATTCTCAAGGCTGGTGGTGCCAGCGGCGGTTGGCCACAAAGTGGCCTTCTGCTAGAGTCCTCCGTGCTGTGCATAATGAATCACGATATGTCAATTACTGCATTCTGTTAACAAGCTCATGTCCGTCTGTGCATCACCAATGAGTGCCCTGCAATTTGCCACAGATCTGCAGTTAATATGAAGCAGAGCACGTGGGACAGAGGATTTCAAGGCACTCCAGGCCCAGGAAAATCAGGTGGTTGGTCGTTTTTTTGGCAACTACTGTCCTCAGTGATTGGGCAGCAGTATATAGGGATGTACTTTCTCCTCTCTGTGGAAGAGGCCTGTGTCCTGGGTACTCTTTCCTGTCCTGGAAGGAGTAAGTTGTCTGACGTAGACGAGTCCAGCTGGAGAGAGCCATGTCTTCTATTTTCTCTGAGGTACTGAACAAAATGAGGCAGAGATAGAGTGGTAATTAAAAAATCACCTCCAACATGGCTGGATGAACTGGTCATCAGCTCTAAAGTCTCACACAGGATTCAAAATCTGGCTCCACCACACCCAAGCTGCATGATCTTGAGTAAGACTCAATTTCTTTATGACTCAGTTTCCACATCTGCAAAACGGGGATATTAATACCACTTTGCAGAGGTATTTGCAAGGATTCAGTGAGATAATGCATATTAACCCCAGATTAGTAGCTGACATGCAGCAGGTATACAATACATGAGCCTTCTACTATGTTCGAGATGTTTTCTGAAGGGATTCTCACCTCTTGAGGATGACTAAGGTCGGGACCCTAGGCAAACCCTGGTCTCCGATGTGTGTGTTTCTCCCCCAGCGGCTCCACATGTTGATTACAACTACAGTCATGTGAGGACATCAGATCTGCCTTCTCACCTCCACACCGGCTGTGTGAGAAGTGAGTGAGCCTTCCAGGGAGAAGAAAGGCTGCTCATCTCTCAGGCAGCAACGCTGCAGCCACTGACCTATTTTCTTACTAAAAATAGACCCTCTTAGGTCACTGCCACAAATTGAATTCCACTGCTTCACTGCACCCTGTAAACAGGTGGGTGGGCATCAGAGCACATTTGGTGAGGAGGAGCCTCTGCTTCTGTGGCGCATGGCTGCCTAGCACACACACTCATCCCACACACCTGTGCAGGGAGCCCACCCCACCCCACTGGGCATGTCTGCACACAGCAGGGCTGCACCTGGCCCTGCTGGGATGCCTTTGGTGGAAGGCTGTGGGTAAGCAGAGAAGGGGAGGCAAGGGAGGGTCTAGTTCCTGGGCTTTGAAGTCTGAAAGAGCTGAATCCAAATATGAGCTCCACTGCATTCTTGTTATTCAAGCTTGAGCAAGACACTTAACTTTTCTTTGCCTCAGTTTCCTCATCTATAAGGTGGAGATAATAAAACTGACCTTAAAGTACAGATTAAAAATGCTGTATGTAAAGCAGTCTGTGTTACAGAACAGGTGCTCAGTAAGGAAGCTCTCATGGTTATTCCCCATTGTCTGGCCTGTTGCTCCACCATGCTGAGCCCCTCAGGGCAGGGGTAGTGAGGGATGGGAGGCCACTCCAAGAACCAGAAAGAAGTTCGTCTGAGAGTGCCTTACAGGAACTTAGGTCAAGAATTCCCACACGTGGCCAAGCATCACAATAACCATGGTGGCTTGTTAACAATACTGATTCCAGGTCTTTGCCCTGGAGACTGGGATTCAGGAAGCCAGTCTTAGGATGTGGGAATTAGCATTTTAATGAGCTTTCCAGGTGATTCTGATGTACTGCCAGGTTTGAGAACCTTTGAGTTAGGCCAGTCACCTTCTTAAAATAAATGGGTAGATCAAAAATAGAAATACCATTTGACCCAGGAATTTCACTCCTATGAATTTACCCTAAGAATGCAGCAGCCCAGTTTGAAAAAGACAGATGCACCCCTATGTTTATCGCAGCACTATTTACAATAGCCAAGAAATGGAAGCAACCTAAGTGATCATCAGTAGACGAATGGATAAAGAAGATGTGGTACATTTACACAATGGAATATTATTCAGCCATAAGAAGAAAACAAATCCTACCATTTGCAACAACATGGATGGAGCTGGAGGGTACTATGCTCAGTGAAATAAGCCAGGAGGAGAAAGACAAGTACCAATGATTTCTCTCACATGTCGAGTATAAGAACAAAGCAAAAACTGAAGGAACAAAACAGCAGCAGACTCACAGAACCCAAGAATGGACTAACAGTTACCAAAGGGAAAGGAACTGGGGAGGATGAGTGGGAAAGGAGGGATAAGGGGGAAAACGGGGCTTTATGATTAGCACACATAATGTAGCGGGGGGCAGGGGGGGACACAGGAAAGGTAGTATATATGGAGAAAACAAGTAATGATTCTATAGCATCTTACTACGCTGATGGACAGGGACTGTAATGGGGTATGTGGCGGGGGGGACTTGATAATAGGGGGAGTCTAGTAACCATAATGTTGTTTAAGTAATTGTATATTAACAATATCAAAAAATAAATAAATAAATAAAATAAAATAAATGGGTAGGTAAGTGAATTACTGTTATTTTCCTTCCCATTATAAGCATAATGCATGGTTATTATATAATACTCAGAAAAAGTGGGAAAGCAGAAAGTAAAAATAAAAATTAAAAAACAATTCAGTCAATATGCATTGAGTGTCCGTTAAATGTCAGGACCTCTGCTGAGTACTGGGAATATGGTTCTGACCCTCAAGGGTTGTCCAGCCTATGTGCAGAGACAGAAACAGACACAGAAGAATAACACAAACCACAGATATTAGAGTGCCCTACAACATGCTCAGGAACAGAGATGAAGGAGTAATTGATGCCCTCTAGGAAGTTAGGGACATCTAAAGCTGGCCCAGAAGGAGAGTGGTGTTCACCTACGGGACAAGGGAAGGATGGGCATTTCAAGAGGAATGAACAGCACATACAAAAGCACACAAGGGAAAGAGGCGTTTGTTAGGAAAATCTCCTAAGGTCACGGTATATGGTAAACTGTGTGGCACAGGCATGGCCGGTATGAGAAGCTGGGGCCAGATAAGGGGGATCCTGGACGACACCAACAATGTTGCCTATATTGGGAAGTACAATTTTTTCCAATATTTGTTTTAATATATAGCCTTTTGCCTTCATTTTTACATGACCAGTGCTGTTGCTCTTAGTAAATACTGCATATTAGTCAAGCAGATGTGTCACAGTTTACCCAGTTCCTCCTAACTTTACTAAATTATAAATACACTGTGGTGAGCCTCTTTAACCATAAAGCTGTTTCCATATTTAAGATCTTTCCTTAGGAGACAATTCTAGGATATGAATTGATAAATGAAAGTGAATGGACAGCTCCTAAGCTCTTAAAAAATAATTTCAAAGGATTTTCTAACAGTGGCCTGTTTTCATAAATGAGGAGTTAGGGCCCAAAGAGGTTACATGTCCTGTCCAAGCCACACTGTTGAATGCAGGTGGAACTAAGAGCAATATCTGAGCCTACTAACTCCTAGCCCAGTGCTTTCTTCTACATCACATTGCCTTCCTACAGATCGAGGCTGAATGCAAAAAGACCTATTCAGCTAATGCCTCTGATCATTTCTAAGGATTTTAGGTTGGCAATGTACATGGGAAAGAGATGAGAGTCATATGTGTATGTTTCATGTACATATGAAGCTCTGTATATGAGTCCCTTTTTCTAACCTTATCATGTATGCTCCCCTACCAATCACAGTTTCTGTTCTAGCCAAGCAGAGTATGTCTTACACTATCTTACCTCCACACATCTGATCCCACATGAAATGTCTCCTGTTCAATTATTCTAATTCTTTTCATATTTTTAAAAGACAGTCCTACAAGATTCAAAAAGCATTTCCAGACTATGGGCATTTACCATCATAACATTCATATATGATACTTATTTTATTGCTTTGTAGCATTTCTTATATTGATGTAAAAATATTAAAGATTACTGTCAGAATAAAAGTCTGTCTCAGGTCTTTGTTATTAAAGAGAGATAAAACACATACCCCCTCCCCCACCACCCTAAAGCTAATGTGAATAGATTTACTTCAAAAAGGCGCTTCTAGGTTTGATGGGCTTAAGACAGTCCAGTCTAATTCTCTGTATCTTCCATCCACAGTAATGGACATCTTGATAGACTGGAAAGAGATCTGGACTAGGAGACAGAATAATAGTTTTCATGTGCTGAGGACCTACTCCAGCCAGGCACAATGCTAGTTGCCTTATATATATTCCTTAGAATAACCTTAACATAATCCCAGCAAGGGAAATAATATTCTCCCCATGTTACAGATGAGGAATGTTGGGACCTGAGAGAGTGAGTAACCTGCTCAAGGTAAATATCATTAGTAAGAGTCAAAACTGCAGTTTGAACTCTGGTATGTCTGACTCAGAAATCTGTCCTTTTCTGCTATACTACACTATCTCGGTAAATGTCATCTCAGTTCTAGCTCTACTACTATCAGACTATATGATCCTCAAATGATGTATTCGTGCTGAGTCCTAGTTTTCTCACCTTTGAAAGGGGGATCATTATCCTGCCGCTCACTCCCAACACACAGAGCACACACAGAGAGCTGTGACCATGACTAAAGGGTACAGTGAGTGTCAGAACCAGACAGACATGCAGACTATTAGCAGAGTCCTGAACATCACAGCTGTCATTCTGATGATGACTGGACACCCTGCCAAGATACTCTGTCATTTAAGAAGGATTTAATTACATTCACTAGTTAGCCCCTTCTAGGAACAGAAAGTGAACGGATGCAATGCACTTCATAATGATCTTCAACAAGACCTGAAACCAAAAGGTTAGTACTCCGAGGAAATCCATTAACCAAAATAGTGCATTTCTGGAGCACTCCAGGGAATCACGGTTTCTGGGACATTTTCCTGTTCCATCATTTGTATGAGTATATTTGTACATACACGTGTGCACACACACACATCTTCCATCAGCAGCCCATTTCTAGAAAGCAGGGTTCAGCAGAAGAGAGGCAGGGCTAAGACTCTCAGGGGGCCAGCCATAAATGTGTTTGGGGCATTTATTAGACTTTTCCAGAGGTTTCTGGTGAAATGTCAGGAGACAGGGCTCAGAGCTTAGATTCTGCTATTAACTAGTTATATAACCTTAAGCAAGATTCTTAACCTCTCAGCCTCAGTTTCCTGGTACATAAAATAGAGATAATGCCTAACTTAGCCAAATGAGTTAACTTCCCTGGGCTATGAAACTGCTGCTACAGTTACATATGTGACATGCTTACTGGGTGCCTGGCCCCGTGCTGAGGCTCCCATGCATCTCCGGCTCTGCCTGGCAGCCCGTGCGATGGGCACTGTTGTCTCCAGGGGACAGATGCCAAAGCCTGCACTCAGCACTGAGCTCAGTGGTTTGCCCTGGGCCACACAGTGTCCAGTTGCCGAGTTCAGATTCAAACCCTGGTCTCTTTGGTTTGAAGCCCTGTGCCCTTGTGTCGCAAGGAAGACATGAAATGACATTGACTATTATATGCCTCCTGTGTGCCCAGCACTCTCCTCTACATCACATAAGTGCCAGGAGGCTCCCCAGAGCACTAGGGCTGTGGGGCCCTATGAGGTACGTGTGCATCTTGAGAACAGAGGGGAGAGAAAGGACCTGCTGGAAAATATTTACTGCTCTGCTCCCCAAATTCATGAAGCCAGCCACACTGTGAACAGGGCAGGGGTGATGGATGAAATTCTTCTAAAGTTTTATAACTTGGAGAGTTGAGGGCCACTCTGGCAGAGAACTTTGCTGAAGACTAGAGTAAAACACTCATGTTAAGGCATTATCATGGATTTCCTTGAAGCTGGCAGTATCCAAGGTGACTGTGTTGGATACTAAGCACGTGAGTGTGGGTAGGAGTTTGCACCTTCAGAAAAGCTGCACAACCCTCTCCGCCCCACCCAGACGCGCCAGTGCTCACACTGAGAGGATTAAGGGCCACTCAAGGAAGACCTTGTAGTTATTTTTTAACCTTAGGCTGGATGGAGCTAAAAATAGAATTGTGATTCCAACATCTATTGCTGAGTCCTCTGCCTCTGCACTGAAAACCAGACTGATTTCATGCCTCACCAAATCCACCACTCCAAGATGCTCATTCCGCAGCTTAGAGACGTGGAAGTAAGAATTACTGAGAGGCTGACAAGCACTTGCTACCATGCTGGGCCCTTCACACCCATGATCTCATCTCATCTGCACAACACTCTGTGAGGCAGGTACTATCACACCCATCTTACAGATGAGGAAACTGAAGCCCAGTTAGGTGAGATGACTTCTCCAAGGTCACTCAGGTAGTAAGTGACAATGGCTGGGAATGAAACCCAGGTGAGTCTGGCTCCAGAACTCATGCTCTTTCAAACACATGTACCTGGTACATTTCAAAGAAAGAAGCTTCATTTTATGCCTACTGAGTGTGGAAAGCCACACTGCTGTCCATTTTCCCAGATGACTCTGGGAAGGACTCGGCAAAGCAGCCATTTGAATGATTCACTCCTGTGACTGACAAGAGCCTTTTTTCCTGGTTAGAGCTTCAGCAGCTGCTAAATCTGCGACAGCACCCCACCCCCTCCAGCTGGCACAAGAAGGAAGAATTATTTATGTAAGAATTTCAGTGGCCTCCTGCCTCAAGGCATGATTATCAGAGACTTTAAAGCCATAAAAATGTCATAAAATCATAATAAAAGACAAGAGGAGTCAGGGTCAGGGAAGATAACAGGAGAGAGAATATTCTGAGAAGCAGGGCAGTCAGCGCAGATGCCACAGAACAGCTCCCAAAGTTTACAAAACACTTTCCCAGCAATCTCCTCATCTGATCCTCAGAACAATCTCGGAGGTTGTTAGCTTCTCTATTTATAGACTATGAAAGTGTGGTTCCGAAAGGTTAAGATCTAAGGTCCAAGGGCAGACTGAGGCTGGGATAGGAACCTAAATCTCATAATTCCCATCCAGTGCTTCCTAACCCACTTACTCCTTAAGGTTGTGAAGACAGAAACCTGTGAGAACTGTTAAGAAAAAGAGCCCTGGAGTCTTGCTCCCCTGAATGACAGGACCAGGGGGAGGACAGGTGGCTGTGCCAGTGTGAGAGAGAGGTGGCAGAGAGTCTGGAATGCGGGACTTGGGAATCTGAACATTTTTTCAAATTCCACCTTAAATATCTACTAACTGTGTGACCTTGGGCAAGTTAATCTCTCTGACTTGATTTCCTCACTTGTAAATTCTATCTTATATTAGATTACTGTAACAATTAAATAGAAAAAAACCAAATGTGGTGCCCAGTCCCTGGCACCAAGCAAACATATGGTAAGTTAACTGTCAGTGCTTTCATCATTATCATTATGAAGTTGCCCAGCACACTGCTTGGCACATAGGAGGTGCTCAATGAATGTTCATCCCCTCTCCGTCCCCCTGGTACCATACCTCCCAGGGCACAAAAGCTCCATCCATTATCTGCAGACCTGTTGAGGGGAGGTCTCAGGTTGGAAACTGGGAGAGCAGAGGGTGCTTCCTCCCCACAGCCTGACCGGGCTGCCCTTGCTTTCTGGAGCAGTGAGCTGCTACACGAAGTGATTAGTCACACTTTGTGCTATGTGCTTTCAGGTCACTCCCCAGTAATTAGTGACTCCATTCTGAATTTTTTTCAAGGAAACAGAGCCCTCACATATATATATGGGCTCCTACTGAGGACCTAACCCTTGCAATGGCTTCTTGCTGACTAGGGAGAACGTCTTGCAGGATGCGTAGGCCTCTGGAAAAAGTGGCTAGGCAACAGTCTCTGTCCTGGGCCAAATTAGCACAGCAGCCGCAGAATTATCGCAGAATAGTCACACTGATGTAATATTATCAAAGGCATCACACCACCACACCTGTCAGAGGGGGACTCAACAGAAATACGACCCATACTTATATGAAGAAAAAAATGTCCTAAGTAGATCTGCTTCTCTAACCTTTCTCTACAGACACAACTCCCTGACCTCTCTAAAGAGCTAAAGTCTCATTCTAGTCTCCTACCAGCTAGTTCTATTTCGATGTGCTACAGGCACCTCACACTTAGTTATGTCCAAAAATAAATTTATCACCTTGCCTTAAGCCTGCTCTTCCCTCTCGCCACCTATTTCCTTCTCAGTCAATGACTACACATCTACCCAGTCTACCAAACAGAAAATTGGGTACCATCCCTGATCCTGCATATTCTTCCCCTTCCTTCTCTACCCAGTTCATACTAAGTCACAATCCCAACAAACTAAGCTCAGTCTTTCAAATCTCTTCTTACTTTCTCAGTTGCCACTACTTGATTCAGGCCCTCATCATCCCTCCCTTAAGGCAATGCTCTGACCTCTCTACACCTCTCTCTGTTCCAGACTCTCCTTCAACTCAGCCTCCTCCTGGTCCCAGAATTATTTTTGTAAAATACAAGTTGGACCATGTGATGGTCAATTTTATGTGTCAATTCATACCCAGTTTTTCAATCAAAAACTAATCTAGATGTTGTTATAAAGGTATTTTGTAGATGGGATTAATATCTATAATCAGTTGACTTTATAAAGGAAATTATTCTGGATAATCTGGGTGAGCCTTACCCAATCAGTTGAAAGGCCTCAAGAAGAGAACTGGGGTTTCCCTGAGGAAGAAGTTCTTCCTGTTGAGTCTACATTCAGCCTGTCCTTCCTGGAGATTTCAGACTTGCCTAGCCATTCTCCAAGGTCATATAAGCTGATTCTTTACATTAAACCTCTTAATATATGTCTTCTATTGGGTCTGTTTTTCCTGAATGAACCTGAGCTGATACACCCTATCTGTGACACAAAATGCTTATTTTGATAGAAACTATCAGACTGGTAAAAACTGACTGCTGAATCATTCCAAGTGTTGGCAAGGATGTGGAGCTATAGAATCATGTACTACTAGTGTCATGTATCAGACATGAAGCTAGGTCCTTTACATATATTATCCCATTTAACTGTCATAATAATAACCCTCTGTGTATTCTCATTCTCTTTATCCACATAGGGAAACTGAGGCTCAGGGAGGCTGCAATTCACCCAAAGTAACATAGCTAGTAAATGGCAGAGCTAAGATTTGAAACCTAGTGAGTTTTCTTTCATAGATTTAGTGCCCCCCAAAATTCACATCAAATTCATTTATGAATTATATTAAAACTATGATATTCTGTCTTGCTTTTCATGCAAAATTATTACCTTTCTTTTCTAACCATACTTATAATTTTATAACATCAGGAAGTCTCTATAAAGCAAGGAGAGGGGACCAAGATTATTATCTTTATTTTTAAAGCTGTGCAATTAGAGCCCTTGGAGGGAAAGCAAATTATTTAAAGTCATAAAAAAAACAGAATATTAACAAAAGCATCTGAGCAGTCTCAAGGGCCATATTAAAAGACATCTTCCCTAGGGGATGGCAGTCCTGGATTTGGAAGAATTCAAATATTCCCCTCTGAGAACACATGGTTTGAAACAAAGGGTTCTGAGCTGAGTGGTGGGAGATCTGCTTTCTCAGTCAGCCTGGGCCTCTCCTCTGGCTAGCTCACAACTGGAACCTACCACTGCCTCCTCCAAGATTTGGGTATTTCATTCAGATAAGATGAGGTGTGGGAGGGAATAGATGGCCTGTAAGGTCCTTTCCAGCTTTAATCCATCTAATTCTATGAGCTCATCATTGCCAAGGACACCTGCACTTTGTAGGCCCTCTCTGGAGTACACAAAGGTTATTCAGTGGTGTGGACACCCAGATGTGGTGCTATAACCCAAGACACTCAAAACTACATCCCTGCCTCTGCCCCAAACTTCCTCACTAGTCTGTTTTTACCTGTTGTCTTCAGGGCCAGGACAATGCTCTTCTCCTTAAGCAGGTTGTTTAACCTCTCTGTGCCTTAGTTTACCCATCTGTGAAATAGGAATAATTGTACCTACCTTATGGTTAATGTAAAGAACCAATAATGCATGTAAAATGTGCAAAACTGTACATGGTCCATTGTAAGGACTGATAATTTCAGCCATTACTGTTATCATGGTCAGTGATTTTTGAGAGTTGGTATTTACTATGTTCCTGAGCTCTTAAATCCCCTTACATTCCCCAAAAAGCTGAGTTACTGAAGTCTTACCTTTGAAAAAAAAAAAACTAAAATTAAGTTCATATGATAATGTCTGAGAAGCCTCAAAATTAAGAAATAAAAGAAACAGGTCTAATTTCTGTATAGTACTGGGCTGCCTGTGCTGCAAACCTGTGGGACACTGTGGCATAGGGATATGGAGGATATGATATGTCTAGTGTGGATGAGCAGCAGAAACGACCCAGAAGTCAGACGAGACAAGGGCTTCTGATACCATGGCTGCCGGGTCACAGCGATAAGGGTGAGGGTCCTTAGAGCTCACCTCAAAAGTTGCTGATACTCTGTCTCCCAAAGTTACGGTGGGCTTAGCTTCTGAGTTGCTTTATGACTTTGGGCAAATCATTTCCTTATCTAGGCCTTCATTTCCTCTTTCTAAAGTCCCCTCTACCTTTAATGTCTATGGTTCTATAAACCCAGGCCTCTTCTTAGCTTAGATCAGCTAAGATTCTGTTTCCTTCCCTCAAAAAGGCAGTCCCCTCCCATAGCAGAAGCCCATAAACCTTTAACCATCCACTTCATTTAGCAAAATTAAATTTTTTAAAAGCATCTAAGAGTCCCTACCATTTTTCTTTTTCTTTTTTTGCCTTTTGCTATGCAATGCCATTTGTTGAAAAATTTGGCAAATGAGTTTCCAATTGATCATAGTAAATTCTCTTGATATGCAGAACTTATCTAAGGGGTGCTGCATGAATAAAATGAACAAGCTTACAAAAACTCCCAAATCCCACCAACACAAAGGCCAGGTGCCAAGGCTTCAGCTCTGGATGGCTAACCTTCCATCAGTTCCCAGCCTGCCTTCTGGTCTCTGGGACACTTTGGGACCACTTCTTCTACCTTTGGGCTACAAAAGCCAGCCAGAAACTTCCCACTAACTAGGGCAGATTGAGCCCAGCCCATTATCTCTACTCCCTTCCAAAGCCCCATTAAACTGACTGGGAAAAATTAAAGTATAAAAATTAAAGTATAAATCTGCCAAGAAGGGGAGAGAATAGCAAACAAGAGAGCTCAACACATTTCAGATGAACAGACAGAGGAGATAATGGACTGCACAGAGTGGAGGTGGCTGCTTCCCAGGGCCTGTTCACGGCGACAATAAATAGGGAACCCATTTTTCTTGAGAAACACTGGAAAGCCTCAGGAGTGAGAGGCATTAAGTGGCTTTGAAAGCAGGGTAAGGACAGAGCTGAAATCACAGGGATTGGCTGAAAGCATATTAATGAGACAGTTAAGACGCTTAGACTCTCTCCAACACACACAACCAGGTAACCCACCTGCTATCACTACTGGAACACAAAATATTTATTCTCTGGAGAAACTGACCCAGGAAGGCCCTGGAAAAAGCAAACGCATTAGCAAGAGAGAGTGAGGAAAAGGATGAAACACATGGTTTAAGTGACAGTCTGTATACTGAGCAATGCGACCCAAAGCCTCCTTCCTCCAGCCTATTCCGGAAAGTCAGCAGTCAGACATACACTCCAAGGCAGGAGATTAGAAAAAAAGCCCATAAATACTGATCTCTGGAGGTCTAACCCATGAAAAGCTCACTCCTCAGTCCAACACTTTACAAGGACATCCATGAGTCAGTAAGCCCTCTCCAGGCAAACTGAGTCTCACATAGTGTCTCACTTCTCAATATGAACAGACAGCCAAAGATCACCAGATCTTTAGGAAAAACTCTGTATCAATCAGGATCTCAGCAGAAGACAGAACACGCCTCAAACAGAGCAGCAGGGGAGAGTTTAATAAAGGAACCATTCACAGAGGCATGGGCAATGTTTGGGGAAACTGACAAAGGACAGTTTAGTGCCACAGGGCTACTAGGTAAAGCTAGAGCTTTACGATCTCTAAGCCAGAAGAGGCAAGGGAAGGGGCAGTTACCAGAACCAGGGAGGGTGGAGTTAGGGAGAGGGTTGCCAGATGCAAGAGCTGTGGCCCTTGATAGGGGGATGCAGCTAGGGCAGGGAGGAAGCTGGGGGAATAAATACTTGGACCTCACTCTTTTCTAGTGCTCAGATCTCGTGCTGTGCCTCTCACTAGCCAATTCCAAACAGAAGCCAGAGGGCAAGGGAGGCTGCTGGTGCACACCGCAGAGGTCATCCTCTTGTTGGACACATAGTAAGGCAGAAAAGGGTGAAGAGGACATCTGGAGGGCAAATGAAAAACATCCAGCACAGTAGCCAATATGTAAGACAGAACCCAAAACAGAGGAACAGAAAAAGAAAAAGCAGAAGAAACAGAGGCAAGGCAGAGAGCAAAAGAAAACATTTTAAAAACTCTCCAGTAATGTCCGTTGAGAAAAGAGATGATCAGCCAATATGAACAAGAATAGGAAATTATTTTTTAAAGGATTAAAGAATAAGAAAGAGCCCTTGGAAATTAAAAATGATAGCCAAAATAAAAGTTATATTAAAAAGCCATGGACATCCAATGGGGAAATGACAGCCTCTTCAACAGATGGTGCTGGCAAAACTGGACAGCTACATGTAGGAGAATGAAACTGGACCATCGTCTAACCCCATATACAAAAGTAAACTCAAAATGGATCAAAGACCTGAATGTAAGTCATGAAACCATTAAACTCTTGGAAGAAAACATAGGCACAAACCTCTTAGACATAAACATGAGTGACCTCTTCTTGAACATATCTCCCCGGGCAAGGAAAACAACAGCAAAAATGAACAAGTGGGACTATATTAAGCTGAAAAGCTTCTGTACAGCAAAAGACACCATCAATAGAACAAAAAGAAACCCTACAGTATGGGAGAATATCTTTGAAAATGACACATCCGATAAAGGCTTGACGTCCAGAATATATAAAGAGCTCACACGCCTCAACAAACAAAAAACAAATAACCCAATTAAAAAATGGGCAAAGGAACTGAACAGACGGTTCTCCAAAAAAGAAATACAGATGGCCAACAGACACATGAAAAGATGCTCCACATCGCTAATTATCAGAGAAATGCAAATTAAAACTACAATGAGGTATCACCTCACACCAGTAAGGATGGCTGCCATCCAAAAGACAAACAACAACAAATGTTGGCGAGGCTGTGGAGAAAGGGGAACCCTCCTACACTGCTGGTGGGAATGTAAACTTGTTCAACCATTGTGGAAAGCAGTATGGAGGTACATCAAAATGCTCAAAACAGACTTACCATTTGACCCAGGAATTGCACTCCTAGGAATTTACCCTAAGAATGCAGCAATCAAGTATGAGAAAGATCAGTGCACCCCTATGTTTATCGCAGCACTATTTACAATAGCCAAGAATTGGAAGCAACCTAAATGTCCATCGATAGATGAATGGATAAAGAAGATGTGGTACATATACACAATGGAATACTACTCAGCCATAAGAAAAGGGCAAATCCAACCATTTGCAGCAACATGGATGGAGCTGGAGGGTATTTTGCTCAGTGAAACAAGCCAAGCAGAGAAAGAGAAATACCAAATGATTTCACTCATCTGTGGAATATAAGAACAAAGGAAAAACTGAAGGAACAAAACAGCAGCAGAATCACAGAACTCAAGAATGGACTAACAGGTACCAAAGGGAAAGGGACTGGGGAGGATGGGTGGGTAGGGAGGGATAAGGGGGGGAGAAGTAGGGGGGTATTAAGATTAGCATCCATAGCGGGGTGGGAGAAAGGGGAGGGCTGTACAACACAGAGAAGACAAGTAGTGATTCTACAACAGGTTGCTACGCTGATGGACAGTGACTGTAAAGGAGTATATAGGGGGGACCTGGTATAGGGGAGAGCCTAGTAAACAAAGTATTCGTAAGTATTCGTCATGTAAGTGTAGATTAATGATTTAAAAAAAAAAAAATGCAGTTCCTATGTGGTGACCTCTAATGAGTTCTACACAATAATATAAAGGACATATAAAAGTGTAGGCAAAGGGTCTGTTTGTGTTTATACAGAGGATCAAAGCCTAATTTGGCTACCCCGAAAATGAACTAAGAAACGATATGAAAGAGAACTTCCAACATCAGCACTCTCGGGAAGACTCATGCCAGAAGATGATCATCAAAAAACCCCAACAAAGATCCACGCACTGCTACAGCTGTAGATGCACTCATCCCACCAGCTCCTGGACTTGCCATGGGAATGAAGGAGATATCTAAGCTGGCCTGTGCATACAGTAAAACAACAAATTTGACTGGATCTATACTGTTGGAACTCAACCAAGAATTAGGAGAAGTGCAAATTGTAGCGCTCCAAAATCTTACAACTACAGACTATTTACTGTTAAAAGAACATATGGGATGTGAACAGTGCCCAGGAATGGGTTGTTTTAATTTGTCTGATTTTTCTCAAACTATTCAAATTCAGTTAGATAATAACCATCATATCATTGATAAGTTTTCACAAATGCCTAGGGTGCCTAACTGGTTTTCTTGGTTTCACTGGAGATGGCTGGTAATTACAGGTATGCTTTGGTTATGTAACTATACTCCTATTATGTTAATGTGTGTGCGCAATTTAAGTAGTAGCTTAAAATATATACATGCTGAAGTTACTCTACAAGAAGATATGTCAAAGAAATAATCAATCTTCCCATGTTTTCTCCCGCCTGCTACTTCTATAGCTTTTCTTCTTCCTTCCTAATTACAACGAATTCTTAAATAGAATTCGTGCCTCATATCAAATTTACCGAGTATCATAACTCCTCCAAGTGGTAAAGATACCTCAAGACAAATGCTGGGCATAGAAGCCACAGGGCATAAATATGCAAAGAAATAAAAAGCTAACCATTTCAAACAATAAGGCTTCTCTCTCACTTACCAACTTAACATTTCCCTGTGTGGCCCCGGAAGATGACTGGTTAGCCAGAGACGGGTAAGATTCCTCAAGGGAGGAACAACCTAAGACAGGCACAGTCGCTGGGGGGTCATCAGGTGAGAAATTGGGGATCAACAGAGGTGAGGCTTAGAACCTCACCCCCCCTGTTCTGAGAGAAATCTTCTGCATATGTGGATGTTTTATTGCCCTTGTCTAGCTTGGATTAACACATAGTCTACAGGCACACACCTGATCATCTACATTTGCTCTCTTACAACACTAAACTATGTTTTCTACCTTTATGTTGTATCTACCTACCACCTCAGCATCTTATTAAAAATAATAAAGAGAGAAATGTGGTATCCACATATAAATCAAGTATAAAAATCAAATGTGTATTCATATTTGAACTGACTGTTTATAGTTCATAATGCATGAGCAAAACCAAAAGTTTCTGTGATGACTGCCCTTGTACTGTTCACCATGTAACTTATTCACTATGTAAGAATTTGTTCTCCATGTAAGAACTTGTTCGTTATGCTTCAGAAGATTGGAGACTGACGAAAACTAGGCTTGGGGTGGATTAATGATTGTGCATTGAGCATTGACTCCCCTATACAGAATTTTATTGTTGTTAACAACCATTTGATCAATAAAAATGAGAGATGCCCTAACAACAACAACCAAGAAAAAGTACACACTTCCAATTGTAAAATAAATAAGCAACCGGGATGTAATGTATAGCATAAGGAATATAGTCAAAATATTGTAACAACTTGGTATGGTGATAGCTGGTACTTAGAATTATCATGTATATAAATGTTGAATCACTGTGTTGTACACCTGAAACTAATGTAATGTAATACTGTGTGTCAACTACCCTTCAATAAAAAATAATTATCTAAAAAAAAAAAAAAAAAAAAAAAAAAAAAAGCCATGGACATCCAATGGGGAAATGACAGCCTCTTCAACAGATGGTGCTGGCAAAACTGGACAGCTACATGTAAGAGAATGAAATTGGATCACTGTCTAACCCCATACACAAAAGTAAATTAGAAATGGATCAAAGACCTGAATGTAAGTCATGAAACCATAAAACTCTTAGAAAAAAACACAGGCAAAAATATCTTGGACATAAACATGAACAACTTCTTCATGAACATATCTCCCCAGGCAAGGGAAACAAAAGCAAAAATGAACAAGTGGGACTATATCAAGCTGAAAAGCTTCTGTACAGCAAAGGACACCGTCAATAGAACAAAAAGGTACCCTACAGTGTGGGAGAACATATTCATAAATGACAGATCCGATAAAGGGTTAACATCCAAAATATATAAAGAGCTCATGCACCTCAACAAACAAAAAAGCAAATAATCCAATTAAAAAATGGGCAGAGGATCTGACCAGACACTTCTCCAAAGAAGAAATTCAGATGGCCAACAGACATATGAAAAGATGCTCCACATCACTAATCATCAGAGAAATGCAAATTAAAACCAAAATGAGATATCACTTAACACCAGTAAGAATCACCACCATCCAAAAGACAAACAACAACAAATGTTGGCAAGGTTGTAGAGAAAGGGGAACCCTCCTACACTGCTGGTGGGAATGTAAATTAGTTCAACCATTGTGGAAAGCAGTATGGAGGTTCCTCAAAAAACTCAAAATAGAAATACCATTTGACCCAGGAATTCCACTCCTAGGAATTTACCCTAAGAATGCAGTAGCCCAGTTTGAAAAAGACATATGCACCCCTATGTTTATCGCAGCACTATTTACAATAGCCAAGAAATGGAAGCAACCTAAGTGATCATCAGTAGATGAATGGATAAAGAAGATGTGGCACATATACACAATGGAATATTATTCAGCCATAAGAAGAAAACAAATTCTACCATTTGCAACAACATGGATGGAGCTGGAGGGTATTATGCTCAGTGAAATAAGCCAGGCAGAAAAAAACAAGTATCAGATCATTTTGCTCATCTGTGGAGTATAAGAACAAAGAAAAAAACTGAAGGAACAAAACAGCAGCAGACTCACAGAACCCAAGAATGGACTAACAGTTACCAAAGGGAAAGGGACTGGGAAGGATGGATGGGAAGGGAGGGATAAGGGGGAAAAAAAAATAGGGGCATTACTATTAGCAGACATAACGTAGGATGGGTGCATGGGGAGGGCTGTACAACGCAGAGAAGACAAGTAGTGATTCTATAGCATCTTCTATGCTAATGGACAGTGCCTGTAATGGGGTATGTGGGAGGGACTTGGTGATGGGGGAGTCTAGTAAACATAGTGTTCCTCATGTAATTGTAGATTAATGATACCAAAAAAAAAGTTGTATTAAAAAGGCTGAAAGATCAAATAATGGAAATTTCCCAGAAAGTGACCAAAAAAGCAAGAGGAAA
This sequence comes from Manis pentadactyla, assembly GCF_030020395.1. Taxonomy (NCBI): domain Eukaryota; kingdom Metazoa; phylum Chordata; class Mammalia; order Pholidota; family Manidae; genus Manis; species Manis pentadactyla. The sequence continues at coordinate 57,374,201 of NC_080027.1, forward strand.
GAAAAGTGAAGAAAATTAGAAGATAAGTTCAGGAGATTCAATATATATCTAATAGAAGTCCCAGGAACCATGAACAGACCAAAATAAGAGAAAAAAATATCAAAAAATATTTCAAGAAAAATTTCCAAGAACTGTGAAGCCTCCGATTAAGAGGGCTCAGTAAGTACCAGGACAATGAATAAAAGAACATCCACCCCAAGGTACAATGTAATAAAAATTTAAAACACCAATGATAAAGAAAAGCTCCTAAAGTTTCAAAGAGGGGAAAAAAAAACAAACCTAGTAACATACAAAGGAACAGGAATTAGAAAAAACAGACTTCTTAATAGTAACACTAGAAACTAGAGGACAATGGAAAAGACCTCCAAAAATCAGGAGGGAAAGGATTTCCAACCTAGAATCCTACATACAGCTAAACTATCAGTCAAGTGTGAAAGCAGAGTAAATGTGTTTTCAGAAATTCAAGAAATCAAAAAATGTATCTCCTCCAATTGCTCTTTCTCAGGAAGCTACTGGAACACATGCCCCACCAAAATGACACACTGATTTAAAGGAGGAGGAAGACAGGGAGCAAGGGAAACAGGGTTTATCACAAAATAATGGTAAAGAGAAATCAGAAGGCAGCCACTGTGCAGGCTTACAGCAGGCATTTCAGAGCAGAGCAGGAGGGCACGCTATTGAGGGAGTCAGGTGGGGTGGGGTGGGGAGGCTGCTAATAGAGTTGATGTACCTGACCACAGTGAAAAGAATACCAACAGGTGTTATGAAGCTACTTGGGGGCATTTGGGAAGCATTAGTGATTAGTATGCAGAAACTCAATCAAGAGAAGAGAAAACAAATAGACAATTTTTTTGAAAAATCACAAACTTAAAGAATTAATATCTTACAAAGCCCAGGTAAAGAAAAAGAACAACACAGGAGCCGCATCAAGATATATGACTTGGCTCAGCAGTGAGAACACTATTTACACTGGCCATAATAATGGACTATATAGTCCAATAACATAGTAATGATTTAACTATAGTTGGGAGCCTACAGAGAGAAGAAATGAAGATGGTGGTGTAGGATAATTAAATTTCTATTTATGTTAAGAAATCAATAGACAAAATTTATTTACTTAAAACTGCTATCTTAAATAAGCATTTGATTTAGAACTGTAGAAGTAAATACTTTAAAAACGATTCAAAATGACTACTAGTTCTGGAAATGGGACCAGGGGTGGGGAAAAGGTGAGGCAGGAGACTGCCAATATTAAGCCTTGAGAATTTTTTTATGTTTTAACTAAATAAATATACTATTCTGTAATACACAAAAGTGATCTAATAAAGGTAATGCTACAGAGTCAGATAATCAAGTTCAAAAAAGGAGTCCCACCAAATTTTAGTTGTTAAGATCTTAAGACAAGATGTTTACCTTTTCTGAGCCTCATTTTTCTCATCTGTAGAACAGGGTTAGGTGGTACAGTATATATGTAAGCACATGTAAAATACATACATAAACAGAATATATAAGAACGTATATAAGAGTATAGTGAGATGGTGTATTTAAGAGCTTTGCCTGGCACATTGCACATAGCAAGTTTCTGAGAAGGAAGAGGAATCATTAGCACTAGATTTGATGGTCAGATCACCCTGGCTCTCTGTCAAGAGTGAAGGGTAGGCCCTCTCTGCTCCAATATATATACCAACCAGGCAATAAGCAAAGTAAGGGCAAGGGGGTCACTTCCTATGTCCCCTTACCCCATCCACAGGGCCTAACTTCATGCCGTGTATGGGGAGAGTATTTTCATTAATATATGTCTGTGGCATTGACTTAAGAGTCGAAGAGCAAGTGAGATGACAAAGAGGGCCATGTGGGAAGCAAGGCCAAACACCAGAAGCCCTGAAGTTGAGTCAAAAACAGAGAAACTGAGCACCTACTCTGTGCCAAGAGTTTTTCTAAAAACCACATAATTCACCACCATAACTCACATGAGGACAAGCACAGAAATAAGTTGTTAGGATCTCAGTCTTCAGAGATGAGAAACCCACAGTTCACAGAGAGTAGCAACTTGCCCATGGTTACAAAGACATTAGGCAGATGAGCTGGAATTGGAGCCCATGGCCTCCTAACTCTAAGGTCTCAGGCTCCTTATACAATATTATTTGGCTTTAGGGCAAATCACGCAACCTTCCTGAGATTCCATGTCCTCATTTGTACAACAGGGACTGAATTCCCTGAGACCTTCTGAGCCTCTGTGCAATGAGGAGAGGTGGGTGAGCTGAGGTGCCTTGCACGCCGTGTGCAGTGAGCACACAGGAGAGGCTCCCAGGATTCACACACACATGCCGCCCTAGGCTCTGCTCGGGACCAAGTCAGCCTCTTAGCTGCCATGGAAGAGGGAGGGACTGGCTTGGGCCGAGCCTGGAGTTGCAACAGTGTCTAGTCAGGACGATCAGACATCCAGTGTGCTGAGGGCTAGAAGGTCAGCAGTATCCTTCTTGTCTCAAGCTGAAAATCACAAACTTAAAGAATTAATACCTTACAAAGGCACAAGATCAAACCCATGACTGTTCCTCCCAGTTCCTCTGTTGAACAGACACTGGCATCTGAAAACAAATCAGATCAAGGCATTCCTCTACTTTAGACCCTTTCCTGCTCCCTGTCACCCTGCAGGCTGAAGTCCCAACCCCTTAGCCTGTCTTCAAGGCCTCCATGACCTGGCTGCAGACATCCCTGCAGGCTTGCCTCCCCCTGCTCTGTCCCTGTCCCTATGACCTCCTTTTCCCCAATGTGCCATGCCTTCTCCATGCTTTTGTTCCTCTGAATGCCCTGGAATGCCTTTCTCTTTCTCTTACTCATCCTTAAAACCCACCTCAAATGTCTTCTCTTCTGAGAAGCATCCCCTAACCCCACATTAGGGTGATGGCATGAGATTATGGAAGAACAAAACACAGTCTCAGAAAGTATCAGAGCTGGAGGTTACCTCGAAGATGAACCAATACATTTCTATTATTTTATTCATAAAGAAAAGGAGGCCCAGAGAAGAGAAAACGGCTTGACCAATGTACAGCAGCTAGTGCTGGACTTCAGTACCTTGGCTCAGAGCTTTTTCTACTACATGGCGCAGCCTCTTTATGAGTGAATAAGTCCATGAATGACCAAAGGGGCACCAAAATATTGCTGAAGGCCTGCCCAGAGAGTGCACTTTGGAAAGAACAGTCACAACCATCCTGCACTTATGGGCTGTTGTGTCCAGGACAAATAAGGGATTCCACAGAAACCAGAGGCCGCAGGGGCAGAAGCCACAGGGTAGGTGGTATTTAGGGGCAGTGGTGCACACTGGGGCCTGTGGCAGATAAGGGGCAACACTGTGAGTCTAGATGTCAAGGGAGATACTATGGTGCTGCCCAGGCTCAGGAAGCTTCCTCCTAAGGAAGGACAGAACAGGCTTATGGGCCTGACTGCCTGGCCATTGTCAAGGCACCTCTAGGTGCTATGTTCTGAGGATAGACAATACAATAGGGTCTGACCTCTGTCCCTCCAGATAAGTACTAGCTCTGCTGTTGTGTTGTGTTCCCCCCCTCATCTTCCAAAGTCACCTTCGTGCTATGAGCTTAGTGGATGCTGGTTGATATGTTAATTAAGCTGACACCTGACCTCTGGAGGGAGGCAGCATGATAAGGGGGAAAGCACAGACCTCAAGAGTCAGCAGATGTTAGTCTGAATCCTGGGCTCCACCTCTTTGAATGTCCCCTTTACCACCTGTACAACAGGGACAATTCTTATGTCTGCTTTCTACCTTGCATGGTGATGATGAAATGCAATGGTATATGTAAATGCTCAGAATGGTGCCAGCACTTAATAGGTACTGTCAGTTTTCTTTTCTCTGTAAATAGGCATTATCTTTTTTTTTAAGCCTTTTATCTTCTGCTATAATGGTCAACTTCTGAAGCATCTTCCTAAATAACCCATAATGACTCCACACAGTCTATAAAATAAAGTCAAAGTCTCTCAACATACTATTGGACACCTGGCCCTAGCTGATCTTCAGCTGTCTAGCTGGTTGACCATTTGTCCTTCAACCATGATTCATACTTTAAAGTCTTCCTTACCTTTGCTCAGGTGGATCCCTCAGCACAGAATACTCTTTACTCTTCCTCTGCTCAGGAACCACCTCTTCTATGAGGATTTCCAAAATTAACCATTCCTTCCTTTTCATCCTTTCTTCCAGTCCTTATCACTCTGCTTTGTATTGACTGGTCGATCAATTCATTCTTTATCAAGTATATATAATGCACCAGACTTAATTCATAGCTCTGGGCTCCACCTTTAAATGTGAGCTCCATGAGGTAATGACCATTTGCTATATTCCTCCACAGCACCCAGAATGCTACATGGTGCATTACCAGGAAAGGAATGAGGAAAATATTGTATGTAACTTTCATTCAGTACTTAACAATATGCAAAGCACCCAGTGTAAACACGGTACATGTAGACAGTTTAGGTCTATTAAGATGTACAACATTCTGGCCACTACATATCCATTCCATTGGGATTCTATTTGTATGGGATGTGGGGAACAGGAGGGAACCTGGTTTAGTTATAGGTTCTGGAAATAGTCCAGAGGAGAGACTCTAGTGGTTTGGACTAACGGGTGATAGTAAGCAAAACAGAGAAAAGTAGAAGTTTTCATACCACTTTTAGAGGTAGAGTCAGCAGGACTTACTAAGGGATTAGATGTGAGGATAAATGAAGAAAAGGAGAGGAATCAATGTTGACTCCTACTTTTTTGACTTGAGCAACTGGGTTGATGGTGATGCCATATACTGAGAAACAGAGCCAGTAAGGCTGGACTTGGGAAAGACAAAAATTCCTTTTGGATCACATTAAATTGGAGACACCTACTTAAAATTAATGTGGAGATGTCAAATAGGACTTGGTACATAATTTGGAGATCAGAGGAGTGGTCAGAACTGAGCAGTAAGATTTGGAAATCATCAGCATGCCAACAGTTTTTAAAGTCATGGGACTGAATAAGGTTGACTGGAAAAACTATATAGATAAAGAGGAAGGGAACCCAAGATAGAGCCCTGGAGTGTTCATACCTTTAGCATTCAGGCAGAGGAGAATGGAGCCCACAAAGGAGACTAAGAAGTATCCAATGAAATAGAAGGAAACCAGGAGAAGATGGTGCTATGGACCAAGAAAAGCAACTGTTTCAAAAAGGAAGATGAATAAGGTCTAGGGATCTACTGTATGGCATTAGATAACAATACTATATCATACACTAAAAAATCTGTTAAGAGGGTAGAGATCTCATATTAAGTGTTCTTTACTACAATAAAAAGTTTTCATAATTGATTAATTAATTAAAAACAAAAAGATGTACAACACAGTTTATAGGCATGAAGACACACTTGAGTGGTGCAGCAGATTTCAGAACTATTTCTCACATGGGGATCCTAAGGCCCAGAAGAGGGAGAGTGACTGCCCAGGATCACATAGAGAACAGTAGACTAAGCTGGGACCGGAGCTCAGCCATTCCACTACAGAAGGTTGCCTCTAGCTTACTCTCACTCTTTGTATACTGTATCTTGATTTCACCTTAGTTAGAGTTACCTCTGCAATGTCCCAAGCCTCCTGAGTATTTGTAAACAAGTGCTGTGGGTTACAACTGTAGTTTTGCTATCATAAGCAGCCCTAAAGGACCAGAGCATTGTGCTAAAACATGGGGGTCAATCTTGTGCCCAAAACGGCTGGCATGAGAGAATAGGTTAGCAAGTATGTGAGTCTCCTCGACTGTCTGGCACCCTCACCTGTGGTCTCATACAGAATGACTCCTGACATTGCTTCTTTAGGAATAATAGTGAAAAAACTCACCTTTACGGAAAGCTAAAAGGCAACACCTCGTGGTGTGAGGCCATGCCTAGAAAACAATTGATGCGAAAGAAATGTGACTTGAATGATAACCAATAGTCTATAAAATCATCTCTGTATTAACTGCAAAAACATTTCTCCTGAATGCAAAAGGTCTTACTACATTTCTGGCCTGCTAGAGAAAATATGGTGCCTCCAGTGGCCAGGTGTGAGGGTGGCAACGAGTACATCAGCTCAGAGCTGAGTGAAGCAGGACCTGGGACAGAGCCCTGAGAACTAAGGGAACTGAAAGAAACTGCCCTGCCTAAGCAGTCTTCCTCTGCTTGGTGAACAGTCCAGAAGACCACAGTTCCTTGGGAAAACTCCTTGAGAACCAGCCACCAGCTAATGCCTGAGCAGCCCAGCTCTGCCACTGACTAGCTAGGCAATCTGGAGCAAATCACTGCCTCTCTTTATGCCTTAGGGCCGCTCTGGTAGCCACAGGACCCAGGAAGGCAGCCAAAGAAAGGGAATTCAATAAATAGTGTTGGGACAATTGACTAGCCATCTGGAAAAACAATGAAGTCTAATCCACACCTGACATTGTATCAGGATAAATTCCAAATGGATCAAAGAATTACATGGAAAAACTAAAACCACAGAAGTACTAGAATAAAATATGAGGGAAGTCCGTTCTATCTTGGAGTGAGGAAGACTTCTCTAACTCAAAATCCAGGAGCCATACATGAAAAGACTGATAAAGTTCATCTACAATGAAAGAAACAGTTGCTTGGCAAAAATAGGACAAATTAACAAAAATACCAAAAGCAAAAACAAATGACAAAAAGCTGGGAACACATATTTGCAATTCAAATCATAGACAATGTCCTTATCTCCCTAATAAATAAAGAGGTCCTAGAAATTTTTTAGAAGAGGACCAAGCATCTAAATGGAACAAAGGGCAAATAATATTGTGGCAGGCAGAATAATGGCTTCCCAAAGTCCAAACTCCTCGAGCCTGTGAATGGTATTTATATTACATGGCAAAGGACTGAAGTAGTGGATAAAGTTAAATTTGCTAAATAACTAACCTTAAAATAGGGAGATTATGCTGGATTATGAGAGGTGGGTGTGTAATCACAAGGATTCTTAAATGTGGAAGAGAGACAGAAGAGTCAGTGTCAAGAGTGATGTGATGTGATGTAAGAAAGACTCACCCAGCTATTGTAGGTTTTGAAGACCAAAGGGGACTGCAAGTAAAGGAATGCAGGCAGCCTCTAAAAGCTGGAAAATTCAAGAAAATAGATGCCCCCTACAGCCTCCAGAAAGGAATGTAGCTTGCTCACACCCAGATTTTAGCCAGTGAGATTTCTTTCATGTTTCTGACCTCAAATTCTAAGATAATACATTTGTGTTGTTTTATGCCACTTACTTTGTGGTAATTTGTTAATAGTAGGAATGAAAAACTAACACAGGTATGGAAAACCCTTTTATAAAGAAGAAAATACAAATGGCTCTTGAATATTCAAAAAAGTTCTCAACCTTCATTCATAATAACTAAAATTAAACAGGGATTAGAAAGGCCACAATTATCTTGAAGAACAGAGTTGGAGGACTTACAATACCAGATATCAGGATTTATTATAAAGCTATAGTAATCAAGATGGTGTGGTACTAGCATGCACATAGACAAACTGATGAAAGGGAAGAGAAAGTCCAAAAACAGACTCACACATACATAGTCTCTTGATTTACAACAAAGGAACTTCTAAAATTCAATGAGGAAAGGATGAACTTTTCAATAAATGGTTGTGGAGCAATGTTTGGGTTTTTTAATACTAATTTGAGACAGATTTTAGGCCTAGATGTAAAAGGCAAAATAATACAGTTTCAAGATGAACACCAAGGAGAATGTTTTCATGACCATGGAGTGCTAAAAATGTCTTACATAGGGAGCAAATACCTCAAACCATTAAATAAAAGATTGATAAAATGTTAAAGAGTATCTACTCATCAACAGATAACATTGAGTAAAAGAGCAAGCCACTGACTGGGAGATGTTGGCAATATACATACCTAATAAAGGGCTTTATAAGATAAAGATGCCTACATATCATTAAGAAAAATATAGACAAAACTCATTTTAACACAAAATCCACTTTAAAGTGTTTGCACTTAAGTTTTTGCATTTGACAAAAGCAGCTACCCAGGGGCTAAAAACATATGAAAAGGCACTCCACAGAGAAATGCAAACTAAAATCACAGTGAGATCCCACGGTACACACTCAGCAGCAACAGCCTAAATCACTAAGACTGAAAATACCTAGCTAGGATATGGCACAACTGGAAGTCTCATATATAGTTGATGAGAGTATAAACTGGTAAAACCACTTTGGAAAATTGTTGCGCATTATCTACTAACGCTATACATATGACTTAGAAATCCTACTCTTAGCTACACAGCCAAGAGAAACAAATGTATATGTTCACCAAAAGGCACAGATAAGAATATTCATAGCAGCTTTATTCACAACCCTCAAACTAGAAAAACCCAAATGTTCAACAGTTAAATGGAAAAATAAGTGCTGGTGTATTCATACCATGGACTATTACTGATCAACAATAAAGAATTATTGCTGCATACAAAATGGATGATTCTGAAAGACACAAAGTGTTGAACAGAAGAAGTTGACATAAAAGAGAACACACTGTATGGCACCATTTATATGAAGTTCAGGCACAGAAAAAACTCATCTCTGAAGACGGAAGTCAGAATCGCAATTAGCTCTGCAAGTAGGATATTGACTGACTGAGAAGGGGTAGGAGGTGGCCTTCTGCGGTGCTGGAAATGTTCCATATCTTGTGCTGGATGGTAGTTTCTTAGGTATATACATATGTTAAAAACTCATCAAACTCAACCTTTAAGATTCGTGCACTTTATATATACTGTACTTTAATTTAAAAAGTAAGGCAAAAAAAAAATCGCCCTAAGTAGTTTATCACCTACCAGATGTACAAAAATCCAAAAGTTTCTTAATACACTCTATTAGGGAGGCTGCATAAACAGCAAAGTCTTATGCATTCTGGAGGGAGTGAAAGATGGTAAAATTTCCATCAAGGCCAATTTTGAAGTACCTTGTAAAATAAATACACTTACTCTTTGAAACAATAATTTCACTTCTAGGAATTTATCCCACACATGAAATACCATACATACAAGCTTATTCACTACATCATTAATTGCAATAGTAAAAGACTGGAAATGACCTAAAGGTCTACCAATAAGGCACCGGGTAAATAACTCAGGTACACAGGCATACCGAAATACTATATAGCTGTATTAAACTCAGAAGGCCTTTATCCTGATATGGAAAGATTTCCCAGATAAGTTGTTGAAAGAAAAAATACAGTAAAAAGTGTGTACAGTATAATACTATTTGCATAGAAGGAATGATAAAAAGATACCTTAGTATTCACTTAAAATGTGCAAAGAACAACTAGAAGCACACCGAAGAAACTGATGACAGGCATTCGCTGCCCATGTGGCAGAAGGCTTTTTGGGCACTAGACAGGGTGGTGGGCATAGTGTAAGAGGGAAGTTTTTCATTTTAAATCTTTTTATGCTTTTTAGGTTTCAAATCATATAAATGTATTAATTAGTAATACAAAATTTTAATTAATTATTTATTTAAAGAGATAGGGGACAAAGGAAGGGGAAGAAGAACCCTAAAAGGACTGGTTTTCTAAACCAATGCCATTAATTTCATGATTTTTGTCTAGTTATTATGCAGAGAACTGCAAAAACTCCGAAGCAGAATAGATTTAGGCTGGATATATGGAAGTTGTCAACATGAAGGGGAACTAAATATTGAAATGAAGAGATGAAATAATTTTATCCGGTGGCTTTAAGAACAGGTCAGACTGTCGCTGGCCTACAGGAAGGCAGAATTAGCCTTCTGGCTCTGAAGTTAGAGGCCTGGGTTAAAGATCCTACACATAGATTGCTCCAGACCATATGGCACAGTGGGGCAAACTACTCAGCCTAAGCTTCAGTCCCCTCATCTAGAAATGGGGTTAACAATGGTGCTAATTCATTGATTTACTATGAAGATTAAATGGAATGATACAGGTAACGCACTTATGCTTGTCCTATCACACTGTGCATAGGACCATGCAAGCTTACACCTGCCTCTAAGGGCTCTACAAGGCCCTGAGGTTTGGAGGTTTTGCCTCTCAGAGGAATAACAAGTGTCAAAAAAGTTAGTTCTCTAAATTCCTCCATGACCCTATTTGATGGGTTTCAGACCAAGGTCAGATATTCTGCCATAGTACAGAAGTACAAAGGTTCAACAACTGGAAATTCTATTTCATGAGTGAAATCGAAAAAAAAAAAAGTCATTACATAGATTATAGCTCCAACTTGGTAAAAGAGCTGGCTTTGCTTGGAGAAGAAGGAGGCACCACACTTCCCTGCCAAATATCTAACCCTTTAACAATGCCTGTCTGGCGAGCCTGAGTGCTCCAGGAAAAGGCCACCAATAGAACCTTTCCAAGGGTCTGCGTGGAGTAGGGAGAGAGCAAATACAGTCAGCTCTTTTTTCTCTGCAGGAAAGGAAGGCTGAACAACTGCACATCAGGAGGCAAGGCAAACAAATTTCCCAAACAGCTGGAGCCAATTCAGCCAGACACAGAGGTGAGGGCCCTGAAGATGGAGCAGGGCCTGGGTATCCTGCCTCTGGCAGCCAGGGATCTTTTGAGGAAGTGGTAGCCACATGCCCTCATGTCACCTCTGCTAACTTCAGTCTATGCCCACAAATGAGAGCCAGCCAGCCAGCTGTGTCAGATGTGGAGGGAAATCCTGGGAAGGAAAGAAGGAAGGAAAGGAAGGAAAGGAAGGAAGGAAGGAAGGAAGGAAGCGAGGAAGGAAGGAAGGAAGGAAGGAAGGAAGGGAGGGAGGGAGGGAGGGAGAGAGGGAGGGAGGGAGGGAGGGAGGGAGGGAGGGAGGGAGGGAGGGAGGGAGGGAGGAAGGAAGGAAGGAAGGAAGGAAGGAAGGAAGGAAGGAAGGAAGGAAGGAAGGAAGGAAGGAAGGAAGGAAGGAAGGAAGGCTGTGTCAGATGTGGAGGGAAATCCTGGGAAGGAAGGAAAGGAAGGAAAGGAAGGAAAGGAAGGAAAGGAAGGAAAGGAAGGAAAGGAAGGAAAGGAAGGAAGGAAGGAAGGAAGGAAGGAAGGAAGGAAGGAAGGAAGGAAGGAAGGCTGTGTCAGATGTGGAGGGAAATCCTGGGAAGGAAAGAAGGAAGGAAAGGAAGGAAAGGAAGGAAAGGAAGGGAAGGAAGGGAAGGAAGGGAAGGAAGGGAAGGGAGGGAAGGGAGGGAAGGGAGGGAAGGGAGGGAAGGGAGGGAAGGGAGGAAGGGAGGAAGGAAGGAAGGAAGGAAGGAAGGAAGGAAGGAAGGAAGGAAGGAAGGAAGGAAGGAAGGAAGGAAGGAAGGAAGGAAGGAAGGAAAGGAGGGAGGGAGGGAGGGAGGGAGGGAGGAAGAAAGAGGACTAGGGTACCTGCCAAGTGAGTGAGCACCTGCTTGGCACCTGTTACGTGGCATGCACTGAGCTGGCACCTGGCATACCCATGCCATTTGGAGAACAACTTTTAGGGGTGGGTTCATTTTATAGATGAGGAATCAGGCTCAGTGAGGCAGAGTGATTGTACAAAGCACACAGCTAGAGAGTGGCCAGGCCAGCTGTGGCCAATGGCCTCAGTGCTCTCCTTGCCTCCTTGCTGCTGGTCACTTGAGTTTCTCTATGCCCAGCTCTAGCAGTTACTCCTCTGTCTAGAACAGGAACTTGAATCTCCTCACCATCTTGTCTAGCCATGGCAGTGCCTGACGGCAAACACAAAACATGTCAAAAGAAACTTCACTGGAAAACTAAGGAAAAGATCAAACCACATGCAAGAGAAGGGGAATAAAAGAAACCTGGAAGCAGGTGAAGTGGCAGAGTAGAATTATTTTGATCCTCTAGGAAACCTGACATGAGGCTGCTATAGGGTTTGCCTCTGGCTGGAACATGCAAGTTCTGAGTCCCTGTCTGGGACATTGGGTAGCAGAATCCTGACCTGGAACAAATCTGAGACAGCACTGTTTCCAGGGCTGTTGGGATTTCCAGATCCCCCAGATTGGGGTTCCCAGAATCCAGCTTACAAATTCATTCTGCAGCTATGCTGAGATCCTGCCCTGGACCTGGACATCCTAGGTAGAAAAGAGACTTCCTTCTCTAGCTTCTGCAGTTCCCACCTGAACCTTAGGCCTTCTTAGAGTTATCTTATAATTACTCCCTTCCTTGAACTCAATATAATAATAATAATAATAATAATAATAATAATAATAATAATAATACCAGCTAACATTTATTGAGCTTTTACTTTTGTGCCAGGCACTGCTGGCACTTAACATAAGACTCTCTGAGTGCAATAATATGATATTCCAGGTGAGACGATCAAGACACAGAGAGGTTAAGCCACTTATACAAAGTCTTACAGCTTTGTGGAGGAGCCAGGATTTGAACCCAGGTAATCTGACCCCAATGCCTATGCTCTTCTTAACTACCACCCACACTGCCTGGGCCCTGGACATGACAGATGCAAAGGAGCAGTCTTGAGAGTCAGGCTGACAGCTCTACCATTTACTTAGCCCTGGGCAACCTGTTTAACCTTTGAGTCTCAGTTTGCTTCTCAAAAAAGTTGAGTATGATGAATGGACTTGTGGGGTTGTATCCGTTCTAAGGCAGAGTAGGTCCTGAATTATGGCCTTTCACCCATCTCTATTTCACCTCCCTTTCCAGTTTGATGTGTCTGTTGCACACTTATTAGACATTAAGTCGGCCTCTGCCCTTCTTCAGCAAAGTTTGGCTTTGTTATATTTCTGTTCTAGTCTATTCTATACCCTTTCATCCCTGTCATATGTGGGATTCTGCACCAGGCAGTGAGGAGCTGGTTCTCCGGGAATCAGACTGAAGGCAGGAGACCCCTCTAACATACGCAATGATAGAAGGGCTGAGGGAGGAGCTCCCGTGAGGACCAGGCTTGCTGGCAGGAGCTCTCTTCCAGCTAGCCTCCAGCCAGGCTACCAGGTGGTTTCTTGTCACTTCCTGCTGCTTTGCCTGCACCCTGCAGGGCACCCGCTGGGGGCCCCATTCCTCCAGTGGTGGGAGGCCTCTGGTCTCTGCTCACTCACAGGCAGGTAGGCACATCCAGAGCCTTGTGAACAGGCCTGCCTTTCCTGACTCTGGAACCACTCATTCAGCAAACTGTGAGCCGGGCCCCAGGCAGTGAGGACAATGGGAAATGACAGATCTGTCCTCGGTGAGTTCACCAGCACTCCCTGCTCTCCCACTGCCTCTGGTACACTTCTCACTTGGGTAACACTGGACACACCTTTCCAGAATGCTATCATTTCTCTCTCCCAACTAAGAATTACTTCTCTAGGATAGTTACACCAACAAGCTATTATCCCCTCTCCACACCTGACGAAGAGAAATGCAAAACAAAACAGAATTTTATATATATATCTTACACACACCCTGTATACCAGATATTTCACATATATTTTCTCACCTAATCCCCAAACAACAATCCTGCAAGGTGGAATTATCCCCACTGCGTGGATGAGGGCAGAAAAATACAAACTCCCACAGAGACGTTGCCAGTTGAACCATGGCTATCTGCTTGCAGAGTCCATGCTCTACAGGCCTAGACTGCCTGTGTCAGCTCAGCCTGCTACCCTGCTAGTTCTGGCTGCCTCCTTCATCTGGATTTTGTTTTTCCACAGATTTAGATTCCCTGCAATCTGCCTGTTTGTACTGTCTCAGAAGTCAACCTCTCTCCCAGTCCCATGACAGCAGCAGCAATGTCCTAGGCTCCACCTGTCCTTTGATGAGCTTTCTTAATTACACCCAGGCTGCAGCAGTTCCGGTACAAAGTATCTGGTGCTGCGGCAAAGCTTGCAGATTTGCTGTTACATTTTCTCTCCTCTGACTGTAGCCCCAACTACTCCCCAACCCCTCTGCTGGCTGGCAGCCTACTTGCTCTGCTGTCCTTGGTTCTGCCTCTGCCTCCCTGCACATCGCATTGGGGCCTGCAAACAAACTGCTGCCACCCCAGGCAGCTGAGCCAGTCTAGCTCAATTCAAAAAACAGTGCTTGAGTCTCTGCTGAGCACAGGCACTGCTCTGGGTGCTGCAAACAGGCAGGAAAAAAAGCAGCAGCTTGGGAAGCTGAGAGTCAGAGGCTCGGGGTATAGATAAGAACAGAAATCACTGACCCAAGGCAGGCAGGGATGGGGTTGTAATAGGATCCTAAAATATCAGAGCAAGAAAGAACCTTGGTTTTCTGTTTTGACAACTCTGTTTTATAGATGGGGGAACTAAAGCCCAGAGGAGGGCAATTATTTGAATGTATGATACCAGGTAATAACAACTAACACTCATAACACCTTTAATAGGAACTGAGACTATTTAAAGTGCTTTATATATACTAACCCCTTCAATCTTCACAGTAAGCCTAGGATGGGGGCACCGCTGCCCTCCCCGTTTTAAAGAAGAGGAAAATGAGATGTGGAGGGGTTAATTACCTTATCTAAGTTCCCACAGCTCGTAAGTGGAAGTCTGTACTGAAGTCAGACAGTTGGACCCTACAGTGTTGACTCTTCAATGTACTGTGAGCTGCGGACTGAGTCTACTTGTGTTAGCAATGAGAAGGCTTCTTAAAGGAATTAATCAGAGGCCTGCTTATAAAACAGTGAGCCTTGGTTAACCAGAGTCAACTAAGAGGAAGCCCCAGTTAATCAGAGGCTTAGCTTCAACTGAGAGTTCCTAAGTGCCATGAAATATAGGGCAGTGACTGCAGTCAGCAGAGCCCCCTATTTCCAAAGAAAGAGGAAGGAACCTGGTGTGAGGGATTTATTCAAAAAACCAGGAGGAGCCCAATCCTCTTTCTCTTTTATATCTTTCTAAACATGATGCTGTAGCCTCTAAGATCTCTAATATCCTCAAATGCCACCCGGTCAGGTATCTTAGAGATGTTTAATGATGTAGACAGACATGCTTTAAAAAGGGGCTCTGGTAAAGCTTCAGTCAACCAAAGACTTCCATTTCTAAGACTCTCCCAACATTCAAATATGCATGTGCCCTATCTTTGGTTAACCAAGAGTCATCTCCAACTCTGCCACATGAGTTTCAAAATAAACACAATTATCAGTATACTAATTACTCACCAATCACTGCCAGATTATGCTCTGAGCCACAAGAGACCTGTAAAAAGAAATTAGAGAAAGAAATTTCTTTCAGCCACTGTATTTTATGATGACAGTTATTTTTTAATAATACTAATACCATTTTTTGGCAAATTTTAAGACGTAGGTTAAAAAGGAGCATCCATATACACTAAAATTACAACACACAATTACAGAAAAACAAAAAAAGAGAGAGGAAAAAAAACAACATTAAATGGCAACATACCAAGATGTTGAAGTATTTGTCTTTAGGCAACGACACCATGAGTGAAACTTTCTACATTTCTTGTATCTTTCAAACTTTCTATAATAAGCATGTGTTACTATAAAAGTGGAAATTACAAGGCAATATAAATGACAGTTTTTGAGAACTGAACTAAGAAGTTCATCACTCTTATCTGGACAATCAAATGAGCAAAGAATTCAGTAAAAAGAGACTTGTCCAAGGAAAAATGCTTGGCTTTTCCTCATCTGCTCACTCTCCTTTCTATGTTTCAGCCACACAAACTATCTGTGGTTCTTCAAACCCACCATGTTTTCTCACCCCTCTGGGTTTTGCACATGCTGTTCCTCTGCGTGGAAGGCCCCTTCTTCAACTGCCTACCTAGAAAACTTCTACTCATCCTTTAAGATATCAAAGCACCCACTGAGACTCCTTTGCTGTTGCTTCTGGGCAGATTCAAGCACTCCTTTTATTATGCAACTTATATGTACCCCCATTGTAGCAATTTTCTTGTTGCCTTTAACGTTTTTTCCTGTCTCCTCACTAGACTGAGTGTGTCTTGAGAACAGAGCTGAGTCTCATTCACTCTGTATTGCACAGATGGATTATACAAGGCCTGGGACTCAGTTAACATCTCCTAAATGAGAAAATGAATGAAAGAACAAAATACTTAAAAGACCAAATACCTAATACATAAGAGAAAATCACTTGGGGTTCTGAATCCAAGGTTTCCACCCAGCGAGAGACACTTCTTGTCTTTTGGTCTCTGCACATCCCAGTTAGTAACAGGAGGAAGTGATTGGGACTATAAAAGCATAAATGGTTCCCCAGGTACTAATTAAAAGGAACTTTGGCTCTGGAGAAGCATCCTGCAACCTTTATCAGGAGGTTCACTTTAGATTCTGGCAAGAGGGAGGCTTCAAGTACTTATAGAACATCAATGCTGGAAGGGCCCTGGAGATCATCTAGTCAAATCTTCCTACATTACAAGGAGAAAACAGAGGCTTGGAAGAGGAAATAACTTGCCTCAGGTGCCAGAGCACGTGTGTGTCAAAACAAGACTAGACCCTCTCTGATTCTCCCGATTCTCATGCAAGTTCCTTTCTTAATACTGTATCTTCTCACTCCTTCACAGTGAAAACCACTTGGAAGTGATTTTCAAATGTAATTACCCTAGGCCTCCAACAGTCTAGGGAACAAGCTCAAAAGGCATATGAGTGTTGGAGGCCAAATAACACATTGGTAAGTGAAAAAAGGCAGCAAGACTTCCTTTCTAAAAGCTGTGTCCCCCAGATCCCAGCTTCCATAGGGCATACAGCTACCCACACTTAGGTGGACTCCCTCATAGTGTGTGGCAAAGAAGCCCCTGGATATTTTACCCCAGTAAATATTTCCAGGTTATCTAGTCTCTGAGCAACTTTGAGGCAGGCTCTTTTTCTGATTTATCTGAGGGGCCCTACCACGCCTCACGCTCATATACACAGCACAAGTTCATTATATGCTTCCTGGTTATACTGAGGCTGGTGTCTTAGGTTCTGTCATGGGAAGATGCTCAGATTGAAGAACTGGAAAAAGCAATAGGGCACTGCTTATGTAAGTTCTGGTAGAGCCATCTGATGGACTAATATGCAGCCTTTGAAAATGCTGCTTACAATAAAGGAAAATACTCCTGCTATCCTATGAACTGAAAAATCACTTAAAATTATATATGTGATATGATCTCAACTCTATAATAAAACATGAATGAAAGGCTGGAAGGAGATACAGCAAAATGTTTACAGTGATAGCCTCTGGGCTAGAAATGAGGTAGGCTTTATGAGTATGTTTCTACCTTTTTCTTTTGTCTATGCTGAGTTTATACACTATTCTTATAATCAGAAAAAAATATCAATTAAAAATAAGAAAAAAATATAGTGCAGTTCCCACTGGAGGGAAAAAAAAAACTCTGCCTGGCTATAAAATGAATATGCCATGAAACTAATGTTCTGAAATAGTGGGAAATGTTCTGAGGCTGAAGGAAATATTACTAAATTATAAGGGTGGATGTATCATGGTGTTAGCATTGTTGAGATCTGTTTTTCTTCTATTCTCTATTTTTCAAATATTCTTTAACTATGGTGTAGCAGCAGTTAGTCATGGTGGTGGCAGAAATAAGAGCAGGAATTAAAGCCACTATACACTGAGGACTTGAAAGTGCCAAGTATCACGCCAAGGCACTTTGTAAACATTATCTCATCTCAGTCATCACAGTCATCTTTTCAGGTGGGTTTGACTTTGCTCATTTTAGAGGTAGGAAAACCGAGCTCATCCATATTAAAAACTTCCATACCTAAGTGACAGCCACAGAACTAAAATTCAGGTCTGCCTGACCTCTGAGCTCATGTTCTGTACTGTTAGATCATGTTAGTTTTGTTTTTAAAAAATGAAGTCATTTCACTTTACAAAATGCAGACAAAGTGCCTGCCTCTGACTGCCAGGGCTCACCCTGGGGCTGGGGACTGCAGAGCTGACCAACCTTGAAAACCTGGGGCTTCCAAAAACAAGGCACTGACAAATGCCAGCATCAGGCAGCAGATGCTCCTCTGAATTAATGAGCAAGACAGTGATGAATGGATTTTGTCAAGGCAGTGCAGAGCTTGAAGCTCAAAGCTCCCCACCTGCTTCTTGCTGTCTGTGCACTGGCATAGAGGTTGGGAAACTGGACATCACAGGCCACAAAATCCCAGTGCTACACTCCTTCAACTAGATCCTATCAATGACCATTCGCTTCATATTCTCCTGTCAGCAACTACCCACTGCCCAGGGGCAGGCAGCTTTCTAGAAGGCTCTGTTAACAATGGCAATGTGCCCAGGAGAAAGAGATGCACAGCCAGGAAGCCAGGTGGCTCGTAGGTCCTCTGCTTTCTGGCTCTGAGACCTCTAGCAAGACATTTTACATCTCAAGCCTCTGTTCTCAGGTATAAAATGTAGGTAACAGCATCATCCTGTCCACCTCACAGAATTGCTAGAGGACAGATGAGACTATCCATCCCTCACAGACATGTGTCTCACCTTTCTTACATACAAATCTGAGTATGTCATGTCCCTATATAAAACCCTTCACAGGCTCCCTGCGTGGGTAGGGCAAAGTCTAAATACATAGTAGGACTTACTTATGGCTTACATAGTAAGGCCCTCATGAGTAGGTCCCAGCTTACCTCTCAGGTTACACTTCTTCCCTTGGCTACTCATGAACCCTCAATCCCAAATAACATATTCTTTTTTTCCCACTCACACCGCATAACATTTTCTCCATGAATATCATGCAATTTCAGGCTCTTATGCATGCTATTTTCCTTGACTGGAATTCCCTGTCTTCCCCCGTTTACTTAGTTAAATCCTTTAAGACGGCTCAAACATCACCTGCTGGTAAAGCCTTCCATGACTTCCCGAGGCAGAGTCCGCTTCTCCACCTTGGCTGCTCACACTGCAGTATGCATCATAGCCCTTATCACACATGAGATGTCTATTTATGGACCGTGCATGTACTAAGCACCTCTGTCTCTCAGACCTCCTGCCCAGTAATGTTTCTGCAACATGGCCCAAGTACAGGGCATGATGTAGGAAGTGGGGAGAGCACAAAGATAAGGGGCCCAGAGAGGTGAGATGACCCAAAACAAGTGTGAGTGGTGGTGTGGCTACTCCAGCCGAACTGGAGACAGGCACTGAGATGCACAGTGAGGGCAGAAAGGGAAAAGCACTATAAGAATAGAATGTAGAGATCATAGGCATCAAAACACAGCAGGATTATTCCAGGACCACCAAGTACAGCAAAGCGCAGCAGACGAGCAGCAGAGGTCACTCCTGAAAGGCACAGCCCCACTCTAGAAAAAGTAAAAGTAGGTTCCAGCTTATTGACAGGGGCCTTCAGGAGAAGGGGGCACACCTTCCCAAGGGTGAGGGGTGGGGAACAAAAGGAGCTGTAGAAAGCTGTCCTGACTCAGTGCTACTCAAACACTAAGGGGGTCTGCTCTGTTCAGGCATCTCAGCCTGGGGAGGCAGAGGTTCAGAAAACAATTTTCAAACCCCCAACTGCCACTGGAGACAAGATCTCCCAGCAAGTGAGCCAGGCCAAATCCTATCAGCTCTTGTGAAGGTCTTGGGGCTAGGAGTGCCCACCTCTGGACTGATCAAGAAGCTGCTCCAGAGCTTTTTCTTGGGGGAAAATGGCTATAAAATGGCAACAAAGCTGCCCTGCCCTCCCTGTGGAAGCTGTGATCACCTCGCAGGGAATTCCACCGGATTGTTCAACTCTGAACAGGGGGAAATTAGGGTGAGGAAAACAGAGTGGGGCAGGATGCGGCCAGGAGATAAGAAGTACTGAGATCCTAAGGAGAGGATATGGGCTGAGGCCAGTCCTGTGCAACTAGCCAGGCACCACTCTGTCTTCCAAGCAGCAGCCCGTGACAGCCCTGGGACTGGGGTGCAACAGCTGCCCGTAGGGCCGCCTGATTGGTTCTCCGCTCCGTGCCTATGGGGCCAGGCGCCCACAGATGCTATGGCAGCAACACGCATGTGCGGAGGCACGTGCGGCCCACTGGGGGATGGTGGTTCCAGGGACTCATTGGAGGGAGGAGGGGGTTGAGGCCTTGGCTCCAAGCCTCAGAGAGAGTCTTGGCAAGCACCGCTGCCCAAGTGGGGGAAGTGTGCCGACAGCAGCTCCAGAATGGCAGCCTCCCGCTGGCCCTGGGTTAACAGGGAAGGGAACGGGCATCTAAGTTCAGCCTTTGCTAGAACTCCGCCCAAACCGTGTTGCCCTGTGTGTAGAACTCTCGGGAGACAACCAGTATTTCCAAACCTGTTAGAAATGCAGGCTGGGAGGCTGGGCACATCTTACAGACAAACTGCAGTCCTGTCAAATGAAAGTCAGGGCCAGAGCAGAGACGCAGCATGGTTGCTTGCTTCTGAAAGTGCCTAGCCTTACAAAGACTCCTCTAACTCCCTTTGTGAGGGCTTCAATTTTTGACTGAAGCCTGGATGTTGAAGAAAGCCAAAAAAATGAAACTTCCAGGCCCAGAGGCTCCATCTGTCCTCAAACTCAAAGTCCACAGTGGGAGAACCTATTCTCCCTGTAAAGCCAATTCCTAAAAGTGTATTACATACCTAAGAAAATTAGGCTTAACGAGGTTTTATCAAAAGAAGAGGTTGGGTGGGAAGGAAAAGCTAAAATTTGGTAAGTACCTGGATGCTAGGCATGTGACATTAAAGACTTTCACTTCACTTGCACAGCCTTACATTCTCAAGCTACTGTGGTGAGACATAGGAACCTATCTCCCTCCTCAACCGGCCAGCAAACACCCAGAGGACTTAGATCACTGGGCCTGGGTCACACTGGGCTAAACACCCAGGGTGGCCTTGACCCAAAGTCTGTGAGCTTACACACTACACATACTGCCCCCCTCTTCTGATGCTGGTCCCAGACTGTCCCAGTCACGAAGGCTCAAACTCTCAAGGGACAGCTCTCTGAACCTTTTCTTTACCTTTCTGTCTCCGTCCTGTTAATCTGCCTTCTCAAAGACTCTCAAACCTATGTCTTGATTTCCAGCTGTTACCATCTTGTTCAGTCCCTTTCACTTCAGCCTGTACTCCTCTCTAGAGAGCCATCCACGCAACTTCAAGCTTTCTTCTCTCCGTCATGTCATGATCTCTTACTTTTTGGCAAATTTTAAGTTATCATAATCTCAAAGCCTCCTAACTTCCTACCATACTTGATCTCTCACTCCTTTCCTACACATAAACCCACTAACTCAGCAACACACGTCTCTTCCGGAAAATCTCTCTTTGGAAAATCTGTGTTTCCCCACTTCTGCACCTTTTTTGCACTGTTCTCCCTTCTCCATACCATTCTAAACCTGACCAACCCTAAAAGAAATAAAAATATAAACCTAACCAACTGTATAAGACCCAGTTCAAAACCCACTGCCTTAAGGAAGCCTCCAAGACCATCTCAGCCCCAAGGAGATCTGCCTTCTCTCAAATGCTACCCCTTGCCTTGGCTAAAGTTTGCTTTCATCAAATCTCCTTTGTACTGTTAATAATTTGGGAATGGGGGTATATATAGGATACATCTCCCTAGTCAGTGTGAGGTAGTGGAAAGAGCTCTAGTTATGGAACCAGAAGACCTGGATTTGTGTGACCCTACAACTTCCTGGTCATGAGAACTTGGGCAAATCTCTCTGGACTTCAGTTTCCTCATCTTTAAAACAGGCAAGCTAGTAACAACCAAGTGTATCTCATACCTCCTAAAACCCTTTCATCTGCCTCCATTTACACAATAAAATTTACTTTGAGATTGATCCTGTTCTGCAGATACATGTCCAAAACATATAAACTATATAATTTGAGAACATATAAAAGGAAACTGTTTAAGTATTAGGAACTGGCATAGATTCACTATGAAGAGTTCATTTCTTTTTCTTTCAACAGTTACTCTATGGGCAGATAAAGAGAAGGCTTGAGACATGTCTACTGAATTAGAATATAATATATACAATAATTAGAATATATACATTAAATTAGTCAGGCACTCAGAATGCTTGCTTCTCACATAATGTCCTTCTAAGGAAATCCCTTTCTCCTAAATTGCCCTGTTCATACTGTGTGCTCCTGCTTCCTGTAGCCACACCTAGTTGGTGTGGATAGACATCTGTCCCAAAGTGGGTTAATGCATAGCCTGGCCACAGCCTGTGAAGTGGCTTAATGTGAAAATTCTGCTTGGAAAGGATTGCAGTGATTGAGTCCCCTAGTCTAGTTGGCAGCTGGAATAGGAACTGGAAGAAACAGACACAAGGGAGGTTAATAAAAGGAGCAGTTATAGGCAGAAGAGTCAGAAGCAGCAGGAACAGACAAAGTAGAGAACAGCTAAGTCACTAGAACGTGAGATTTCTTGAACCTACTGCAGAGGGCACAAGAAGGTCTAGGTTTCTGAGCTGCCTTGTGCTCTGTATTACTTTCCAGTTGTTCTTTTATGAGGCATTTAGCTTCACCTGTTTTCCTTACTTAGGGGCCATCCTTGTAATACCAAAGTAACTTGAGAGTACCTCTGATTCTTGCCAAACACAACAATGCATCTAGATTTCAGATAAGGCACACTATTAAGTTACTCATACCCTTGAGAACAGGATGGAACCCTGTGAGCTGAACAACCAATCTCAAGCGCAAGTAATTAATCGATTCAGGTCAGCCAATTTAACCCTTGCACTAATAGCCAAGATAGAGTGAAATTTAAAAAGACTGCCAATACCAAATGCTGGTAGTATGTGGAATAACTGGAAATCTCTTGCTGGCAGGAATATAAATTCAACAACTGCTTTGAAAAACTGGGAGTGTTTGCTAAAGCTAAACACACACACACACACACACACACACACACACACACACACCAGGAAACTCAACTATCCAAAACAAATCACTACTTACTTCCATCAAAAGACATGTACAAGAATGTTCATAGCAGCTTTATTCATAATAAATAAAAACATAAAATTATCCAAATATTCACCACAAATAGAATGGACAAAGTGTAGTATATTCAGAATACTTTATAACAATAGGGGCAGGGGATGGGCTGCTACTCACAACATGGATAAAGCTTCACGACTAATGGTGAACAAAAGACACCAGACACAGAAGAGTAAATACTGTATGACTCTATTTCCACAAAACTCAAAAATAGGCAGAACTTATTTAAAATAAATAACTGTCCTGAAGGGGAAAAGAGAACCAATTCTAGTAACTTTTAAACACAGTACGTGACTAAATAACTTCTGTTTACAAACAAAAAGCTGTAAAAAAAATCTTTAACTCTACTTACTGATTATTTTTTTTTATAGTAGTATTAATTCTGAAGTTATTTGTTACAGGACTGTGCAAATGAGGAACTATATTCATGTTGCTGGGAGCCAGAGTTTTCACAATGGATGAAGGGAACACAAGTACGGAATGAGGGATGGCAAAGAGGAAGCCTATGAACATCAGATTTGAATTAGGGGTACAGTATGAACTCCCAGTTTTGCACACACATGTGCGCACGCGCACACACACACACACAGGTTAAATTAAATCAATATGAAATTGCCTAGATGCAATGCCATCCCAGCAGCAGTAAGTTCACTGGGTGTACCATGCTTGACTTTTAAATACTCCTCAAGTAAAAGGAACCAGAGCTCCTTGGAGAAATGGCTAATCTCAGAAGTAGGATGGGGAAAGAACAATCTGAGCCTGGAATATCTATTTGTTCCAGAAGGTAAGGAAGTGGTCAAAGAATGACAGGGACATGTCAGAAGGATACATTAACCAGCCTGAAGTATCTTCCACTGGCTAAACCAGGGAAGAGCTGAGCATCAAAATAAATAATGAAATTAGTATATTATAAAGTGTTGAATAATATAAAAATTCTTAAGTATGTACTGAATAATAAATAGAGGAGCAGGGAAAGCTCTTCCTTATAATATGATGTCAAAAATAATAAAGGAATAATTGGGTAAGAAAATAATTTTGCAATAGGAGTAGTAATAGTTAATTCAGGCAAGAATTGTTAATCCATGTTAAAACTACTGGACAAAAAATGTCTGAAGGGGAACAGAATATTCACATGGTTTCAAAGTATCTCTTCACAGATTACTTTGTAATTACAAGAGAGAAATGGTAACTTTATAGCAGAGAAAGGAGGCAGACGTCACCCTGCCCTAGTGGTCTAAATTAGCATCCCTAATAATGGGATAAACTGACATCAAGGGCCTCTTCATGTAATGCATTAAAGATACAAAATCACTTATTCAGTATTCCTGCCAAAAGTGCCTAAGTGAAATGTAATCATGAGGAAAAATCAGATAAAAGCAAATTGAGGGCCATTATACAAAACAACTGTCCTATACTTTAAAAAATATCAATGTCATAAAAGATAAAGAACAGGAAAGAGGGGGCAGAAGATGGCGGCGTGAGTAGAGCAGCGGAAATCTCCTCCCAAAACAACATATATCTATGAAAACATAACAAAGACAACCCTTCCTAGAATAAAGACCAGAGGACACAGGACAATATCCAGACCACATCCGCACCTGAGAGAACCCAGCGCCTCGCGAAGGGGAAACCCTACAGGCCAGAAGAGAATGGCATGATATATTTAATACAATGAAACAGAAGGGCCTTGAACCAAGGATACTGTATCCAGCACGACTATCATTCAAATATGACGGTGGGATTAAACAATTCCCAGACAAACAAAAGCTGAGGGAATTTGCTTTCCACAAACCACCTCTACAGAACATCTTACAGGGACTGCTCTAGATGGGAGCACTCCTAGAAAGAGCACAGCACAAAACACCCAACATATGAAGAATCGAGGAGGAGGAACAAGAAGGGAGAGAAGAAAAGAATCTCCAGGTAGTGTATATAACAGCTCAATAAGCGAGCTAAGTTAGGCAGTAAGATACTAAAGAGGCTAACCTTGAACCTTTGGTAACCACGAATTTAAAGCCTGCAATGGCAATAAGTACATATCTTTCAATAGTCACCCTAAATGTTAATGGGTTGAATGCACCAAACAAAAGACACAGAGTAACAGAATGGATAAAAAAGCAAGACCCATCTATATGCTGCTTACAAGAAACTCACCTCAAACCCAAAGACATGTACAGACTAAAAGTCAAGGGATGGAAAAACATATTTCAAGCAAACAACAGTGAGAAGAAAGCAGGGGTTGCAGTACTAATATCAGACAAAATAGACTTCAAAACAAAGAAAGTAACAAGAGATAAAGAAGGACACTACATAATGATAAAGGGCTCAGTCAAACAAGAGGATATAACCATTCTAAATATATATGCACCCAACACAGGAGCACCAGCATATGTGAAACAAATACTAACAGAACTAAAGGGGGATATAGACTGCAATGCATTCATTCTAGGAGACTTCAACACACCACTCACCCCAAAGGATAGATCCACTGGGCAGAAAATAAGTAAGGACACGGAAGCACTGAACAACACAGTAGAGCAGATGGACCTAATAGACATCTATAGAACTCTACATCCAAAAGCAGCGGGATATACATTCTTCTCAACTGCACATGGAACATTCTCCAGAATAGACCACATACTAGGCCACAAAAAGAGCCTCAGAAAATTCCAAAAGATTGAAATCCTACCAACCAACTTTTCAGACCACAAAGGCATAAAACTAGAAATAAACTGTACAAAGAAAGCAAAGAGGCTCACATACACATGGAGGCTTAACAACACGCTCCTAAATAATCAATGGATCAATGACCAAATCAAAATGGAGATCCAGCAATATATGGAAACAAATGACAACAACAACACTAAGCCCCAACTTCTGTGGGACACAGCAAAAGCAGTCTTAAGAGGAAAGTATATAGCAATCCAAGCATATTTAAAAAAGGAAGAGCAATCCCAAATGAATGGTCTAATGACACAATTATCGAAATTGGAAAAAGAAGAACAGATGAGGCCTAAGGTCAGCAGAGGAGGGACATAATAAAGATCAGAGAAGAAATAAATAAAATTGAGAAGAATAAAACAATAGCAAAAATCAATGAAACCAAGAGCTGGTTCTTCGAGAAAATAAACAAAATAGATAAGCCTCTTGCCAGACTTATTAAGAAGAAAACAGAGTCAACACAAATCAACAGTATCAGAAACGAGAAAGGAAAAATCACGACGGACCCCATGGAAATGCAAAGAATTATTGGAGAATACTATGAAAACCTATATGCTAACAAGCTGGGAAACCTAGGAGAAATGGACAACTTCCTAGAAAAATATAACCTTCCAAGATTGACCCAGGAAGAAACAGAAAATCTAAACAGACCAATTACCAGCAACGAAATTGAAGCGGTAATCAAAAAACTACCCAAGAACAAAACCCCCGGGCCAGATGGATTTACCTCGGAATTTTATCAGACATACAGGGAAGACATAATACCCATTCTCCTTAAAGTTTTCCAAAAAATAGAGGAGGAGGGGATACTCCCAAACTCATTCTATGAAGCTAACATCACCCTAATACCAAAAGCAGGCAAAGACCCCACCAAAAAAGAAAACTACAGACCAATATCCCTGATGAACGTAGATGCAAAAATACTCAACAAAATATTAGCAAACCGAATTCAAAAATACATCAAAAGGATCATACACCGTGACCAAGTGGGATTCATCCCAGGGATGCAAGGATGGTACAACATTCGAAAGTCCATCAACATCATCCACCACATCAACAAAAAGAAAGACAAAAACCACATGATCATCTCCATAGATGCTGAAAAAGCATTTGACAAAGTTCAACATCCATTCATGTTAAAAACTCTCAGCAAAATGGGAATAGAGGGCAAGTACCTCAACATAATAAAGGCCATCTATGATAAACCCACAGCCAACATTATATTGAACAGCGAGAAGCTGAAAGCATTTCCTCTGAGATCGGGAACTAGACAGGGATGCCCACTCTCTCCACTGTTATTTAACATAGTACTGGAGGTCCTAGCCACGGCAATCAGACAAAATAAAGAAATACAAGGAATCCAGATTGGTAAAGAAGAAGTTAAACTGTCACTATTTGCAGATGACATGATACTGTACATAAAAAACCCTAAAGACTCCACCCCAAAACTACTAGAACTGATATCGGAATACAGCAAAGTTGCAGGATACAAAATCAACACACAGAAATCTGTGGCTTTCCTATATACTAACAATGAACCAACAGAAAGAGAAATCAGGAAAACAACTCCATTCACAATTGCATCCAAAAAAATAAAATACCTAGGAATAAACCTAACCAAAGAAGTGAAAGACTTATACTCTGAAAACTACAAGTCACTCTTAAGAGAAATTAAAGGGGACACTAACAGATGGAAACTCATCCCATGCTCGTGGCTAGGAAGAATTAATATCGTCAAAATGGCCATCCTGCCCAAAGCAATATACAGATTTGATGCAATCCCTATGAAACTACCAGCAACATTCTTCAATGAACTGGAACAAATAATTCAAAAATTCATATGAAAACACCAAAGACCCCGAATAGCCAAAGCAATCCTGAGAAAGAAGAATAAAGTAGGGGGGATCTCACTCCCCAACTTCAAGCTCTACTATAAAGCCATAGTAATCAAGACAATTTGGTACTGGCACAAGAGCAGAGCCACAGACCAATGGAACAGACTAGAGAATCCAGACATTAACCCAGACATATATGGTCAATTAATATTTGATAAAGGAGCCATGGACATACAATGGCGAAATGACAGTCTCTTCAACAGGTGGTGCTGGCAAAACTGGACAGCTACATGTAGGAGAATGAAACTGGACCATTGTCTAACCCCATATACAAAAGTAAACTCAAAATGGATCAAAGACCTGAATGTAAGCCATGAAACCATTAAACTCTTGGAAGAAAACATAGGCGAAAACCTCTTAGACATAAACATGAGTGACCTCTTCTTGAACATATCTCCCCGGGCAAGGAAAACAACAGCAAAAATGAGTAAGTGGGACTATATTAAGCTGAAAAGCTTCTGTACAGCAAAAGACACCATCAATAGAACAAGAAGGATCCCTACAGTATGGGAGAATATATTTGAAAATGACACATCCGATAAAGGCTTGACGTCCAGAATATATAAGGAGCTCTCACGCCTCAACAAACAAAAAACAAATAACCCAATTAAAAAATGGGCAGAGGAACTGAAGAGACAGTTCTCCAAAAAAGAAATACAGATGGCCAACAGACACATGAAAAGATGCTCCACATCGCTAATTATCAGAGAAATGCAAATTAAAACTACAATGAGGTATCACCTCACACCAGTAAGGATGGCTGCCATCCAAAAGACAAACAACAACAAATGTTGGCGAGGCTGTGGAGAAAGGGGAACCCTCCTACACTGCTGGTGGGAATGTAAGTTAGTTCAACCATTGTGGAAAGCAGTATGGAGGTACATCAAAATGCTCAAAACAGACTTACCATTTGACCCAGGAATTCCACTCCTAGGAATTTACCCTAAGAACGCAGCAATCAAGTTTGAGAAAGACAGATGCACCCCTATGTTTATTGCAGCACTATTTACAATAGCCAAGAATTGGAAGCAACCTAAATGTCCATCAATAGATGAATGGATAAAGAAGATGTGGTACATATACACAATGGAATACTACTCAGCCATAAGAAAAGGGCAAATCCAATCATTTGCAGCAACATGGATGGAGCTGGAGGGTATTATGCTCAGTGAAACAAGCCAAGCGGAGAAAGAGAAATACCAAATGATTTCATTTATCTGTGGAATATAAGAACAAAGGAAAAACTGAAGGAACAAAACAGCAGCAGAATCACAGAACTCAAGAATGGACTAACAGGTACCAAAGGGAAAGGGACTGGGGAGGATGGGTGGGTAGGGAGGGATAAGGGGGGGAGAAGTAGGGGGGTATTAAGATTAACATACATGGGGGGGTAGGAGAAAAGGGAGGGCTGTACAACACAGAGAAGGCAAGTAGTGATTCTACAACATTTTGCTATGCTGATGGACAGTGACTGTAAAGGGGTTTATAGGGGAGACCTGGTATAGGGGAGAGCCTAGTAAACATAATATTCGTCATGTAAGTGTAGATTAGTGATACCAAAAACAAAGCAAAAAAAAAAAAAAAGGGCAGTTCCTGTGTGGTAACCTCCAACGAGTTCTACACAAGGGTATAAAGGGCATATAAAAGTGTAGGCAAAGGGTCTGTTTGTGTTTATACAGAGGATCAAAGCCTAATTGGGCTACCCCGAAAATGAACTAAGATATGATATGAAAAAGAACTTCCAACATCTGCACTCTCTGGAAGACTCATGCCAGAAGATGATCATCAAAAAACCCCAACAAAGATCCACGCACTGCTACAGCTGTAGATGCACTCATCCCACCAGTTCCTGGACTTGCCATGGGAATGAGGAAGGAGATATCTAAGCTGGCCTGTGCATACAGTAAAACAACAAATTTGACTGGATCTATACTGTTGGAACTCAACCAAGAATTAGGAGAAGTGCAAATTGTAGCGCTCCAAACTCTTACAACTACAGACTATTTACTGTTAAAAGAACATATGGCATGTGAACAGTCCCCAGGAATGGGTTGTTTTAATTTGTCTGATTTCTCTCAGACTGTTCAAGTTCAGTTGGACAATATCCACCATATCATAGATAAGTTTTCACAAATGCCTAAGGTGCCTAACTGGTTTTCTTGGTTTCACTGGAGATGGCTGGTAATTACAGCTATGCTTTGGTTATGTAACTATACTCCTATTATGTTAATGTGTGTGTGCAATTTAAGTAGTAGCTTAAAACCTATATATGCTGAAGTAACTCTACAAGAAGATATGTCAAAGAAATAATCAATCTTCCCATGTTTTCTTCCGTCTGCTACTTCTATAGCTTTTCTTGTTCCTTCCTAATTACAACCCTTAAATAGAATTCTTGCCTCATATCAAATTTACCGAGTATCATAACTCCTCCAAGTGGTAAAGATACCTCAAGACAAATGCTGGGCATAGAAGCCACAGGGCATAAATATGCAAAGAAGTAAAAAGCTAACCTTTTCAAACAATAAGGCTTCCCTCTCACTTACCAACTTAACATTTCCCTGTATGGCCCCGGAAGATGACTGGTTAGCCAGAGACGGGTAAGATTCCTCAAGGGAGGAACAACCTAAGACAGGCACAGTCGCAGGGGGGCCATCAGGTGAGAAATTGGGGATCAACAGAGGTGAGGCTTAGAACCTCACCCCCCCTGTTCTGAGAGAAATCTTCTGCATACGTGGATGTTTTATTGCCCTGGTCTAGCTTGGATTAACACATAGTCTACAGGCACACACCTGATCATCTACATTTGCTCTCTTACAACACTAAATTATGTTTTCTACCTTTATCTTGTATCTACCTACCACTTCAGCATTTTATTAAAAATAATAATAATAAAGAGAGAAATGTGGTATCCACATATAAATCAAGTATAAAAACCAAATGAGTATTCATATTTGAACTGACTGTTTAGAGTTCATAATGCATGAGCAAAACCGAAAGTTTCTGTGATGACTGCCCTTGTACTGTTCACTATGTAACTTATTCATTATATAAGAATTTGTTCTACATGTAAGAACTTGTTTGTTATGCCTCAGAAGATTGGAGACTGACGAAAATTAGGCTTGGGGTGGATTAATGATTGTGCATTGAGCATTGACTCCCCTATACAGAATTTTATTGTCGTTAACAACCATTTGATCAATAAATATGAGAGATGCCCTCACAAAAAAAAAAAAAAAAAAAAAAGGACAGACTTCCAATGGTAAAATAAATAAGTAACCGGGATGTAATGTATAGCATAAGGAATATAGTCAAGATATTGTAACAGCTTGGTAGGGTGATAGCTGGAACCTAGAATTATGTATATAAATGTTCTACCACTGTGTTGTACACTTGAAACTAATGTAATGTAATACTGTGCATCAACTACCCTTCAATAAAAAATAATTATTTAAAAAAAAAAAAAAAAAAGATAAAGAACAGTTATTCCAGATTAAAGGAAGCAAAAAGACATGACAACTAAATGCAATCTAGGAGCCTGGACTCATAGATTGGATCCTGGATCAAAGTGAAAAACTGCCATACAAGATACGATTGAGACAACTGGAGAAATATGAAGATGCTCTGCAGATTAGATAATGGTATTCTATCAAAGTTAAAATTTCAGAATAGAAAGAGAGAACACAAATGCATACAAATGTGGTAAAATGTTAATACATGTTGTGTCAGGGTGAGGGATTTGGAGAGTTTTTTTAGATTATTCTTGCAACTCTTTAAATTTGGAATTATGTCAAAAAAATTTAAACAGTAAAAACTAATCTGTGGTGAAAGTACAGAGTAGCGGTTATCTTTGGGTGGGTATAGCTGAGGAGAGGCATGAGGGACGCTTGCCGAGGCACCTAATTTATGTGATTACACAGGGTATACACATGTAAACATTAATCGAGTTGAACACAAGGTTTGCACATTTCACCATATTTAAGTTACTTTAAAACAAAAAAGAAAAGGAAAAAAGTTTTACAGAGTAAAATGTACAGCCTTCTTTCCTTTTTGATTTCCTTCCTGAATAATTCAGTCCAAAAGCCTAAGTGAGGAGGAGGATAGCCAAGCAGGGGAGTGGAGGATCGGAGCCCACATGAAGAAGGTGGCTAAGCGGGGCGTAGCAGCCCAGGGCGGGCTCAGAGGCCAGCTGGATGGCTGAGGCCTGGAGGGGAGCTGGATCCTCTACAAGGAAGGTAGCAAGCAGGACTGTGGTACACTGGGCTGGTTTCGTACAGGTGGACGGAGCAAATAAGTAAATGTATGGAAGACAGATGAGAAAATTAAGACACATGGAGATTAAGAGCCTGGTCCAAAGTCTGACATTTGTTAAGTCGTCTGACCTTGGGCATGAGGCCTGCACTTTGTGAGCCTTCCTTTCTTCACGTAAAGCAGGTGTAGTAATACTTGCCGCACAGGACTGTGAAGATACAATGCGATTGAATATGCCATAGCACAGCTCCTAATACTGAGAGGTAATTCAACAAATGTTCCTTCCATTCCCTTGATATCTTAACTGTTTTTATATCATATGGCCTCTGGAAAACGCATTTAAATACAATCAATAGCCTCTTTTCATAAGGGCTCCTCTGCAATGAGGCTATTTCAGATTTCGGCAGGTTCCACAGCTGCCCAGCACTGCGCAAGCCACTGATCTCCCTGCACAGAAAGTCCTGTGATGTGCCCAACTCACACACAACACCATGAGCACAGCTAAGTGGATCAGCCTTGAGGTCAGAAGGCTGAACATAATCTCAAGCCACTGATCTCCCTGCGCAGAAAGTCCTGTGATGTGCCCAACTCACACACAATGCCATGAGTACAACTAAGTGGATCAGCCTTAAGGTCAGAAGGCTGAACATAATCTCAGAATATTAAAATTTATGGGGTACATGGAATAAACAATGTTCCTTCAGCAAGAAACCCCGAGGCATGCAAAAAGAGAATTAAATCTCTTCTTCAGCCTCAGTCACAGAGTGAGTCAGCTAAATGGTCTGAGTCTTAGTTGTGCCCTTAGCTCTTGCTGGGAATTCTGCAGCAGCTTCCCTGGTGCCCCTCTCCTCCCCATTCTCTTCCTGCTCTGCCAAAATGCTCTTCCTCAAGTACACATGGATTATTTTGCTCCCCATTGCCCAAGACAGAATTCCATTGTCTAGTATTGCAGATCCTTCCTGGTCTGGACGTAGTGTGGTTCTCTAGCTTCTTTCCCCAGTAGAATTATACATAAATTCTTACATTCTGGCCTCATCAGACCCCATACATAGCATCCCACCAGGCCACTCATCATGTCCAGCTCATGCAGGGTAACATTTACCTCTCAACCTTGGGACGGAGGGAGAGAGGAGAAGGAAAGGGATTGCTAACATTCACTGACTACTAAAGACCATTCTAGGCATTTTATGTGAATTAACTCATTATATCTTCATTTGGTAGATTAACTGAGGAATAGAGTGGTTAAATACCTTGACTAAAAGCATGTAGCTAATAAGTGGCCAGGCCACTTCAGAAGTAATTGCCCCTCCTCTGGGCCCTGCTATATAGAAAGAGCACTTATCCCACTTATTAAGTGGTTTGCGTGTCTGTCTCTGCCCAGATTACACAGATTATAACTTTCTGAAGCATGAAGGCTGCATCTCATTAATCTCTTTCCTCAGTGCTTTGCACAGTGCTCTGCACATAGTAGGTCCTGACCAAGTGTTTGTTAAATTGAAGTCACTCATCTGTGGTCCTTGCCACAGCTCTTGGCTCAGCATCTGACACAGAATAGGCACTCAGGAAATTCTACATGAATGACATTGGATTTATCTCTGAATTTCCTGAACTCCTTAACTAGAGTCTCCTAAATGCTTTGAGCTCTGTAGGTAATGGCTGAGTTCAGAGACTAGGTGGTCCTTCAGATGTTCAGAATCTGAGTCAGTGGATAAATGGAAGGGCCTCCCAAGATGTGACAGGCAGACCCCCAAGGTCTGAGGAAAAGCCCCTGGGCAATGCCTCAGTGTGGGAACAGTTAGAAGGTGGGCCCCCCTAGTGTGTAGAGGGAGATAGCACAGTCCCCTCCTGTCTCAATTTCAACTCCAACAATCGTAACAACAAAAACAATCCAACGGGCTCACTCTGAGCCATTTGTGCACAAGCCCCAAGAACATTTGCCGCAGCTGCACAACAGGCCTGCTGGGACCCTGGGGCCCCTCCCACTAAGGGTCACATTTGCTTTTTTAATCAGAACAAAATGATACAGAATCTATAGAGCCAGATTCTAAAACTTCAGTCTTCTAGGACTAAAAAGGTCAAGAATGCAGGTACTATATGAAAGGGAGGTCAAGCTTATCATTACTTAAGCATGTGCCCTGTAACAGTGAACACAGCACTCAGAATAACGATTGTATTTGCTGCACCTGACTGGTGCCATGTGTGACCCAGCCTGAGACACTTCCTTCCTAGGTGCAGCTCCACAAGTCAACAGTCTAATGAGGGCTGCTGTCCTGTCCCCAGGGCAGCTTGCTAGAATCCCACTGCCTTCAGCCTAGTTCCCAGCTGAGTGATCATCAGAGGTACCTTTTTGATCTACTGATGTCACTGCAACTTTTCTGGTTCAAGACAGGTTCTGTTCTGCGATACACACAATTAAATAAAGTTTATTAATTTTTTCCAATTATAAAATAATACAGTTTTTGCAAAAAAATATAATAAAGAAAATAAAATATACTTATAATCCCACCACCTACAACTAACACATGGTGTATTTCCTTCTAATCTTTTCCCTATCAATATTTGTGTGTGAATAAAATATATATAATTTCAGAAACACAGTTGGGGTCATGCTATATATTTCATTTTCTATCATGACTTTTGCACTTAACATAATGTTATGTGTCTCATGTCATTCCTTTCACTGAAAATGTGATTTTCACAGCTTTATAGCATCATAGGAATGTACGTTAATTTTATTATTTCCCTACTGCTGGGCACCTAGATTGCTTTCAATATTTTGCCACTATAAATTGTGTTGTGATAAACATCCTTGAACAAAAATCTTTGCTTACATTTCTGATTATTTCCTTGAGATACATTTTCTAAAGTAGAATTATTGGATAAAGGACTATAAACTTCTTCATGGCACTTGTACAATTCAGGCAGTACATTTTATTAGGGTCAAGGACAAGACAGATCACATCCAGAAGAAAAAGGGGAAAGGAAAAAGAGTAACAATATGATAATAATAATATTGGCTACCATATACTGGGTGCATATAATGTAACAGGGAAAGTGTTTATTAAGAGCTTTGCAAGCATTAGTTTATTTAATCTGTGAATTAATCCTATAAGGTATGCACAGATAAGGAAACCAAGGCTCAGATAAGTTAACTTTTCAATACCACAGTTAGAAGGTGGCATAACTGAATTTAAATCCAACTATGTATGATTTCAGAGTGTACACTTAATGCTATGCTACAGCCTGTCATGTAAAAAATAAAGGAGAAAAAAATGAATGTTTCAATCTGGAGAAAACTTGAGTAATACAAGGTCCACAGGACCAGGGGAAGGGGAATTGAGTTGCACAATGAGATGGCAGAAAAATGATCACTGGATAGAAATACTTAAAATGCCAAAGTACAGCTTAATATCAGAAAGGCCAGTCAAAAAAATGACAGTCTACCAAAATGGAAGGGCTGTCTCTAGGTGGGCCTAATGTAATCACACAGAACCTTAACAGTTTTTTCTGGTGGATGGAAGGAGAATTCAAGAAGATTCAAAGCACAAGAAGGATCTGAGGCACCATTGCTAGCATTGAAGATGGAGGTGCCATATGCAAGGGCTGGAGAGCAACATCTAATTGTTGAAAACCACCTTCAGCCAACAACCAGCAGGGAAACTGGACCTCAGTCCTATAACCACAAGAAACTGAAATCTGTCAACAAGTCAGATGAGCATAAAAACAGATTATTCCCTAAAGTCTCCAGACAAGACTCCAACCCAGCTGATACCTTGATTTTGGCTTATGAAATTATAACAGACCCAACACAGCCCACCCAGACTTCTGACCTATAGAATTATGGGCTAATAAAGAGATGCTGTTTTAAGCCATTACCTTTGTGGTAATTTGTTATGCAACAAGAGAAAACTAATGCAATGGGTAAATGAATAAACTGTGGTACAATCATATAATGGAATACTACTTATCAATAAAAAAGGAACACTCTACTGATACACATAACATGGATGAATCCCCAAAATATTGTGCTGAATGACACAAAAAAGTACACAGTGTGTGATTCTGCTAATAGGGAACTCTAAGAAAAATAAATCTGACTTATAGTGATAGAAATACAATTTGATTTACAGTGAGAGAAAGGCGGGTTGGGGTGGGTGGGTTGACTGGTCCCATTCCCCTCTGTCTGACTTTTCTGTCTCTATCTGCACCCTCGGCCCAGCACTGGAACTGGGAAGGCCCTCTCACAAAACACACATGCATGTTCATTTCTTTCTCTGCCACTTTAATAGACTGAGGGCCCATTAACCCCTAATGTGGGTAAACATCCTATCAAATACATATGTTGAAACGTTAAAACATATTCCAAAGGGGAGAAACCAAGTTTTCAGAAAGCTTTGCTACACAAATATCTCCTGTCAAGTTCCATTTAACAATACGTCCCATTTATAGAGGGGCCATAGTGGTAGGGTTCAGTATTTAACACAACAATTTAACAACTTTTTAAAAGTATTTTAAATAAGTAGCAAGCAGCAATGATGATGAGGAACTCATAAATCTGGCCCTGTCTTCAAGCAAAACAAAAGTCAAATATTTTTGAATGAATTACTCATGCTAGCAGTTTTAATGTGAAGCTGTAAACACAAGCTGCCACCCTCTGCCACTAGGAGCAGGAAGGCTGCATGGCAGAGGGGACAGAGCAGGAGCTCTCAATCACAGACTGTCAGGAAGATACCTAAAGAGTCCAGGTGAGAGGAAGTTTACCTTCAGGCCTATGGCCTAGTAGTTCTGTGAAGTTGGCCAAGTTACCAAGACTTTCTAAGCCTCATTTTCCTAATCTGCATAGCTGAAATTACAGCATAACCTCACAGGACTATCAGGAAGATTGAATCCAACATTTATGTTTAGTATCTTGGACAAAGTAGACACTTATTTGCTGGTGCACTTGCCGCTTTGACCACTGGAGATCTGATGGCCCAGAAAAACAAAAGGGGAAGTGGAAAACTGTTGAAAAGGTAGGGAAACAATCTTTTTTCTCCAGACCTCTTTTATCTTTCATTTTTAGAAGGAAAGAAAAATAACTCTTCCAAAATTTTCTGAATTTGATTCTAAATCTGTCAGCCTTAATTTTATGAGCAAACAAAACAGTTTTATATTAATCAACTAACAACCATTTGAGACCTCTAAAGGGCACTTTAACAGCATTGTATATATTTCCATATTAATCAAAATGGTGGTCCTATCCTAAAGAAATGGCATTTTTCCCTTTTACAGTTTCAAAATCTCCATTAGTAGTAATACGATCCAACATATATTGAGTGCTGTGTGCCAAGTACAATACTAAGAGTCTTTACTCTTAATATACATAAAGCATCAATCTCAACATTGATATTGCCTGGAATATATTTGTTAAATTAGGCCATTCTTTCTAACAGAGTCTAGCTACTTTTAGCTGCTAAAAATTATCCTAACTTTCCCATTTGATATGTACTAATGTCTTCTACTGCATTTATTATTAAACTAAAATATACTATTTATTCCACAATAACATTTTCAGCTTATTGAGAGACTCTTCAGCTTATTCAGCTTATTGAGGGAAATAAGACACACTTCTAACCATTCTAAATGCTTTGCCTATGAACATTCATACAAAGATGAAATACTGTTGTGATTATGTCAATTATAAAACCACCAGATGCTTATCCCACATACACCAAGCACACTTATATGTATGGGGGCATATGCTAGGGAGACTGGATTCAGGAATACCAAGTGGCATGGACAGTGCATCAGACATTCAACGATAAAGTCCACTGGAGGGCTTCATTCAGCTGGACTGTAAAAGGCAGCCATACATTTGCTTCATAAAGAGGCAGGAGAGAGGGCATCAGGAACAGGGGCAGTAATGGTGAAGAGCACTGAGCACAGGTGTGACACAGGCAACTTACCAGCACCTAAAACTCCACCTGCACAAAACAGAATAAACCATCTACCACCACCCGGCCCCTCCCCACCCCCAAATCTGTTTTCCCTTCTGACCTGCCTCACTCTGTTAGAGGCTGCCTGATAGGTTTCTGTTCCTCTCTGAGTCCTCCTCTCATTCCCCAACTCCACCCAATCACCAAGTCCTATAATTCAGTCTCCCCGGTTCTGCCCCCATGTTGCTCCTCTTCTCCACCCCCATGGTCACTGTGCTATTTCAGGCCCTCAGAGCATCTGTACTGGACAATTGCAATAGTTTCTGATTACTTCCTGTCTCTGCTGTTTCCCTTTCTCTCCAACTCATTGGGTGCCCCAGGCAACCTTTCTAGATTTCAGCTCTGACTAGCAACTCCTCTGCTTAAAGCCTGCTGAGGGCTCCTCTTTGCCTGTAGACCAGACCATGAATCTTTGAACCAGACATTTAAGTCCATCTTTGAATAGATCACAGGTCTTATTTGAGGCAAGAACCCTGTGTTCCAACCAAAGTGGAGAAGGGCATTTCACTCCATGTGCCTCTGTCTATGCTAGTCTCCTCTTTCCTATCCTGGCCTCTCAGCATCTTCTATCCAAATACTGCCCATCATTCACACTCAGTGGAAATCTACCTTCTCCATGAAGTCTTCCCTCATCCCACAGCTAGAAAAAATTTCATCATCTTCAAAATTTCTATAACACCATATCTATAGCTCTCAGAACAATGGGCATTTTCTTCCATGAAGGCTGTTTATGTGCGTGCCTTGTCCCTCCTGCCAGCCTGGAGACTTTTTAACTGCTCCCTACCACTCCACCTCCAGGACCATGTCCACAGCATGGCAGAAGAGAGCATGCCTTTTTCCTAGGGCCTCAGTTCCTCTGTCTATAATATGAACATAACCCTACCTAACTCACGTGAATATCAAGAGGATTAAGTAAAATAATATGTGCAAATTATCAGCACACATTAGGTGTCACCAAATCCAAACCCCCATTTTTTCCTTGCACATAGCAGACTACTTGAACAAATAAAACCTTGCAGGCTGTATAGTTTGCCAATGTTATTTTATTTTTTCAGTGAAGGAGGGAGAAAGGAATGGAGAGAAGAAATGAGCAAAAAATCACTAACTATGTAGGATACATGACTGGTATGAACAACTAATAATCTGGGGATGGCAGATAAGGTTATGGAAGAGCTAGAATATTTGGCCTGATAGCTTCAGGGAGTTTTAAACTCAAAATGGCATAGTGTTTAGAGTCTACCAGTCTGCATGATGGGTGGAGGACAAAGGACCAGGAGGTGACTATGAAGGGGCTGGAGTGGTCGGGGAAGGAGGACACAGACACCTGGTGATGGCTGGTGGCAACCACAGGGGAGCAGACAGGAATAGCTAGACTTGCAAAGCATGTCCAAGGAAAGCAGTGACAGGGCTGGTGAGTGCTGACAGACCAAATGACTAGAGAATTCTTATCAAGCTGAGTCACTGAGGACTTCACACCTGGGTAATTAGGAGAACAGAACACCCAGAGAATTGAGGGATAGTTGGGGGGTGAGGAGGGCTTCACAGGAGCAGCACATGCTGCAAGAACACCGTTAATTTTTTTAGTTTGAGGTGGAACACAGGCAGAAATGAGGAATTAGTGCTTGGTGGTCCAGAGGGTCTGAGAAAACAACTTAGAAACAAACAAAAACCTCCTTTTGAGCATGAGGGCCTACAAGGATTTACTGAACAAGAACCATGCAGGACAAAGTGTCCCACACACGAACCTCATGAGCTCTCTGGGGAATAAGGGACAGAGGACATCTGCCTACTCACCAGACATCACCTGCCTGGGAGGTCACTTCTTCTATGCTGCTTTCCTTCCTCACACTGACAAGACAAAGTACTGCAAAAAGGGAGTCCCAACTTGTTTATTTGCAAAGAGAAATTCAGAGAGTTGTGCCTACTCCAAATAGAGAGCTGGCTTACATAGAGAGAACAAAGTACATGTATAGCCCTAAAATCCAGTCTGACATTAGGGTCCAAAATTTATGAGCTGGGTGATCTTGGGTTGTTAATCACTTAAACTTTCTGGGCCCCAGGTGGTTTATTTGTTAAGTGCAATAACAGTATCTCATTTGCCAGAAAGGACCAGAAAATGTCAGAAGGCTGTGCAGTTCTAAAATCTACAATTCAGTACTTAATCTAAATTCTGCAGGTCAGAGTCTAATCTCTCTGAACCCCTGGACTGTGGCTTACTGCAGAAGCCTACATGATATGCAGATGTTGAGAAACCTGGCAAAAGGACAGGGTTAGAGTCAGGGAAGAAATTCCAACTGTCAGGTCCCAGTCATAAGACGATACAGCTAGAATATTAAAGCTGGCCCGGGGACAGAAGATAATTAATCTTCAAGGCAATAAAAATATTTAATTCATTCATCTGAGAGAAATGACAAAAGAGAAGATAGATGTTTGCTTTTTCCCTCTTTGTTCTGACAAGGTTGTTCTGGATGGATCGTAAAACGTTTAATGAACATTTAATATAAGAGCCTGAGATGCAAACAAGTAAATGATGAGGAGCCTGAGCAGCAAGCAGTGGAAGCTGACACAGTGAAGGCTGTAACCAGGGCAGCCATTTCCAGGCAGAGCTTTGGGAAGAGGAGTTGCAACCACTCAGGTAACAGCAGAAGGGGGACGATGGGCACAGATAGGAGGGAATTACAGGGGTGGAATCAGTGGATGGAACGGGCAGATATGAAAGGAAGGAAGAGGCACACCACAGCTGCTGAGCCTCCTAACCAGCCTCAGGAATGGAGATCACCTGAGAAGGCAGGAGGACAGCCATGGAGAGAGAAGGAAAGGGGAGTCTCCATGGCCTGTGGATGGTCTTAAGGGACAAGACAGCAGCCATTAGCACTGAACATGACAATCCCTCCTTCATGTCAGTCGTACAAGGCCTTGAAGGTATGACCACAGAGCACCACAGCAGTGAGCCCGTATCTGCTCTCTTCCCAGAACAGGGAGGGTTGTCTAAGGTTAGGGGAGTATATTCAGAGACGTGTTCAGGGCCCAGAAGAGTAGCCAAGCAGGGGGAACAGGAGAAAATGTAAGAAGCCCACTGCATTAGGCCCTATACTGGTTTTGTGTCTCGTATACTGTCTTCCTTAGAGAGGGCTGATGAGGGCTCCAAGAAACAGTGTTTCCAAGGCTGGAAATGGGAGCATGGCCCCAACCAGTAGCTACAGCAGAGGGCAAGTTCTCAAGAAGAGCCTGGGTTCTCCAAGAAGCCCTTGGCCACAGCTCACCCGAACAGTTGAGGGATAAGGACCACCCTTAAGTGTCCAGGACCCAAGAGGTTATGGGCAGTGGGGGACAAGTTCAGGAAAGACTATGCAGAAGGCCTCTGCCTCCACCCACACACGCCTTCCCCT
Source organism: Manis pentadactyla (assembly GCF_030020395.1). Classification (NCBI taxonomy): domain Eukaryota; kingdom Metazoa; phylum Chordata; class Mammalia; order Pholidota; family Manidae; genus Manis; species Manis pentadactyla. The sequence continues at coordinate 57,415,267 of NC_080027.1, forward strand.
GTAACTGCAGCCCAGCCTTTTGCTCCCTTTATGTAACCCACGAGGAAGATAGGCGACTCCTGACAAACTTCAAATTACAATCCCTCTCCAGCTTTTCTCTGTCTATTCCAACCACTTCTATTAACTGTTCCGATGACATTCACTGTAGTGACAAGTCCTAGTATGACCCCGAAATGAGAATCTATGGAAATTTCTATGAATGTGTCATCTTCTGGTTGGAAACCTGCCTAAGCATTAAGAAGCATTCTTCTTTCCTTCCCCACCTTCCTTTCTCCGTTTCTTTCAGCAAATACCAACTAGACACTAGGCCTATTAATTTGTGAATGAATATAACCTTCCAAGACCAGAGAAATAATTCAGAGGCAATTTAAACCACCTGTTTTCACCTAAAATAAAGTAATATAAAGTTAAATAAAATAAAGGAACTTCTGCTTTGAGGAGAACTGGATCAGTCCTGGCCAGCTGACTACCAAGGGCCATATCAAAGCCTGATTTTCATAGCCAGCATGTCTGACAACTATTCTAATGGGCTTGTTCTTCTGCTCACTCCACTGGCTCAAGTCAGAGGCTACTTCACATTTGAACTATCAACTGTCTTCCAAAAATGTTGGCCTTGAAGTTGGCTTTGACAGATCCCACACAAACCATTTACTTGACCTGTGAACTTTGGTACACCCATCAGAAGATAGGCACACATTTCTGCATTTCTACTGTAACACCAATACTTGGTCTGAAGACAGAATTCCTCATACTGAATTGAGACTATCCAAAAGATCCAGGGAAAATTACTAAGGAGACTGTTTTATTCCAACCCTCTGGTTTCTCCTCAAAAGGGAAAGAAATTTGTTCAGAATTAAAATGGTCTAACAAAACTTGTCTTTAAAACATATTTCAAAAAATTTAAGTATAATTTACCCAAAACAATTTCAATCAAAATAAGCCCTATTTTCTCAAAGAATAATATAATGGCCTGGATTCCTGCCACACTCAGCTTTTCTGACAGTGAGAATCTGAGCCCTCGCTGGAGACAAGACCCATTCTCACTGAGACTTCCTGGGGAAGCACCAGCCCAATCTGAAAAACCAGTCCTGGCCTGATTTGGGTTGGCCTGGGGACGAGAAGAGATATGGTTGTCTACCAGGGACCCTAGTGAATCCAATGCCAGCAGGAACCAGGTTCCCTCCCTAATGGGTAATTTATAGGTAGACACCACTGGGCAACTCTGAGTTCACATGACCAGAGTGAAATCCAGAAGGAGGAAGTGGACATTCTTAGAGCCCCATTGGCAAGAAGGACAAGTGCATGCCTGGGTGTAGTGTGGTTATAACAGCACTGGGCTGGCCTGTGTTCCAGCCCGTTCCTCTCTGTGCCTTCCTTTGCCCACCTATAAAATCAGGAGCTTAGATGAACATATCCTTAGGGTCCCAGCCAGCTCCAATGTGCTGGATAGATTCTAGCCCCAGATAACCAGGGAGGTCTCTAGCCTCCAGAAGACAGTCCTGAGACCAACATGGGCAGGCCAGCAGGGTCTTCCCCTCATTTATTTGTGTTTTGACCCAATTCATCAATCAAAGCCCAGCTCAAATGCCACTGCCTTCAAGAAGTTTTCCCTGAGCCTTCTGACATAATCACTCACTTCTCCCTCTAGGAGCCCCTAATCTGTCTCAGCACTCAGCACCAAGAGTTTCAGAGATGGATGCCATATACTTTGGGGTGGAAGTGGGAGGAGAAAGGAAGGGAAACCAGGAGAGAGACAAACGGAGGCAAACAGAAACACTACAACCCTTTCTCATTACTGCGCAGAGCTCTCAAACCCAGTTCCAGCCCCCTGACCAACCCAGTACTGGAAAGCCACAGAGACTTGCACCATGGTTTGGAATACCAGTGGCTAATGAAGATTCTGCCTGAACCAATATTTGGCTTTTTTACTAAGGAAAAAGCCATTCCTGAACTGTCAGGTATTACAGCTTTGCAGTGTGTAGAGAAACAGAAGGCAAAATGGCCACAGAAACAATCACCTACAAAGGAAGGGGCTGGAGGGGCGAGCAGCACGGAGCTGGGTGGTGCTCCGCGGCTCAGGTTCTGGGAGACAGTGCCATGCTGTGGCCACCTGCCGCCTCTGCGCCACCTTTCACAGCACTGCAGGTACAGGAGGCCTGTTTCCTGACCCAGTTTTCTCCCCAATCTCTATTTAGCTGTTTCGCTAGTGATGCTCCTGGCATGCCAATCAGATACTGCAGCCTGCAGTGCAGTTTGCTACAACAAATTCACAGTTCCTAGTAAATTCAGTGGAAAAGTACTGTGTCAAGCAGCCTAATTAAACTGACGTAATTTACATAGCCATACACTTTTATCAAATAGGTAAACAACACTCAGGGAAAAAAGAAGGAAATCATGTTTTTTGTATCTTATGAAATCAACTGTGGTAGTGATGCATTTGAAGAATGATTCTGCTCAGCGTCATTGGAGCCAAGCTGTCCAAGTCCTGGGCCCTGGGTGAGACATTGGACTGTGCTGGGCAGAACATTAGACTACAAGTCTGGAGGCCCCTGTACCCCCCACTCACCCTGTGACCTTGCACAAGCTATTTCCAGTCTCTTGGGAAAAGGGAGACTATCAAACTAAACTGTCATTAAAACATCCTGTAAGTATCTTATTCTCCAGACTGTCAAACTGGTCAGACTTCTGACCAAAAAAAACAAAACAAAAAAATCACATATTTTCATGAGGCTAGCAAAACAAGTACTGAACTACAGGGCCTCAGTTCTGGTCCTGACTCTGACACTAGCTAATTGTGACCTTGAGGAAACCCTACCACCCCCAGAGACTTCAAAGTCCTCATCTGCAAAATGAAGATGATGAACTGGATGACCTCTAAGGTCCCTTCCAGTGCTAATGCTCAATTCTACTCCATGAAAGATTAAATTGGTCAGCACTACCATGGAGAGGACAGTTCCAAATGTCACCAACCTGGTACACTTCAATCTGCCCCCACAGAGCTGGAAATTCCCACCAAAATCTTCTCTTGATGGGAATTAGTTACATGTCCTTTCCCACTGGGTTTAAAGATTTTCTTTTCTAAAAATATGAGAGAGATACTTTCCTCTTCCTCCTTGAGAGGTAACTCAGCAAATAAGGTCACCTTTTATCTCACTCCTTTCCAGGTACCACTCTAAGAAGAGGATGGCACTCTCCAGGCAGTAAGTAGGGAGTGAGGGTTACCTTGCAAGAAACTTGAGTGACACCTCCTGGTTGACCGGAGGTACCACTCAGGTTTCTAAATGCAAACTGAAAGAATGCCCTGGACATCGATCAGACAGATGATAAAGGTAGGGTTAGCCAAAAGAAGAAAGCCCTTGCAGGGAGAATAGAGTAAAGGAAGGGGGCTGGGTAAACAAAGCCAAGTAAGAATCAAACATCAGGTTTCTCTTCTGACAGCAAAAAGGAACTGCATGTTGGAGAAGGTAGATAAATCCAAGGGTGAGACAAAATAGCATGCGTCCTCTCAACTACGGACAGCTAATGAGCTACTAGCCCTAGAAACTTCACACCCCTTATATTCTGAAACCATTTATTTCTCTCCTTTATCACTGCTATGACCTCAGTTCAAGTTCTCATCAACTCAAGCCTCAATCACTGCTAGAGTCTTCTAACTCACCTCTTACCTCTCTCTCTCTCTTTCCAATCCATCCTTCACCCCGCCACCGCAGTGATCTTTCTAAAACGCTGTTCTCAACAAGTCACTCCTCTACTTAATCTCTTTCCATGACTCCTCATCACTGTCGGAACAAAGTAAGAGCTCTGTAGAGTTTGGTTCCAGTTTACCTCTCCTGACTCAATCCCTCACCAGCCCTACAATCTCTATTCTAGTCAGGCCAAAGTGCTTACAGTTCCCTAAATGTGAGGCTTTGGGTCTTCATATAAGTGGCTAGCTCTTTCTGCCTGGCACTCTGCCCTCTCCACAACTTTCCCAACCACCACCACTCACTCTAAGCCAACTTATCCCTTAAAACTCAATTTAGGTATTATCTCTTCGAGAAGACTTCTCTCACCCCCCAAATGTAGATTACATCTCCCTCCTCCTAATGTCCCACAAACATCTTTTGTTTATGCCTTCACAACCATTACATATTGGATTGTAAAGAGCTCCTGATTCTTCAGTCTCTTCAACCATGTTTTAACATTTTGGAACTCCCAATGCCTAAATAAAGTGTTTGACACCGGCATTCGGAAAATAAATGCAGGAAGCTGAGCCTACCTGTTAGGAGGGGAAGGGAGCCTTTATCTGTCAAAGAAGTAAGATGGATAGGAAGAACCATGAGAAATATGGGACAAATTAAGAGAAAAAAGACAAGGGACAAAGAAGGGTCTAAGGTTCAGACCAAGGATAAACTTGACACAGAAAAATAAAGGAAGAAACCAGTGAGAGCTCCAGTTAAGGGAGAAGGATGGAGTTCCACAGTCAGCATGAGAAGCCACAGAAGAATCTCAGGGTCTGAGAGGAATAAACTTCCTCCTGCTGGAATCTGAACTCTCCCAAGACTAAAAAGATATAGAAGCAGCAGAGAAAGTAATAAATAGTTAAGCTTTGAATCACTGAAAATGATTGTGGCTAAAGCCAGAATAAACCTAGGCAGATAACAAAAAGATACTGGCAGAAGGAGTCAAGAGGTACAATGGAAAGAAAACAAGGGTTTGGAGACAGGCAGCTCCATCCCTTACCAGCTCTGTGACCTTGAGCAAGACAAGCCTCTTTTTCTCTAAGAACCTTATATTCTTCATTGGTAAAATGAATAATACCCATTTCATAGAACTGTTTAAAGGAACACACGAGACATGTTATACTTCGTAAATGAAAGGTACAATGTCATCACCTATCATTAGGAATGCTGAACCAGAAGCTGTGTCTCTTCTGTCTTAGGGTATGTAGTGCTTATAAGTTGCTGCAGATTCCTTATGAAGGAGTGCATGCTGATAAATGAAGGTACTCTAAGATATGTTACCATCTTAGCAGGAGATGCTGCTGGAAAGGGCAATGCTTAATCCAAAGGATGGCCCTAGTAATGATGAACTTGGAAGCTAGATCAGAGCCCAGCAGCAATGTCTTACTTGGCACCAAGTAATGTCTTATTTTGTGTAACTGTCATAGTATTGATGATATGGCTAAGGTATCATTATACTCTTAGACTTACACAGAGGACAAGCCAGAACCATAACTATAAGAAATGGAGTACCAGGAGTGTCACATGAATGGTGATTATCCTGGGTGTATCTCTCAATTTGGAAAAAAAGAATTGTGTATCAAGAGGTAAAGAAGCCAGGTTCTCTGGTCATGAACGCAAAAATATCAGGACGTCCAAGAAGGAGCTCCTGGCTTTCAGACTTGATCTTCCACATAGGCAAGTGGCTGCAGTTAGAAAACAGAGGACCAGTCCAGAGTCAGGGGAGTTGTGCTACCAGGTGTCTTAGCCTTCTTCAGCTTCTCTTCCCCTTTGCCTAGGCCCCTATTGCTCCCTCACTGTTGTTCAGAAAAGTCTTCAGAACAGTGCCACCCTGCCTCAGCTCTATATTCAGTGGACTTGGAGAAAGGTCTGTGTTCGAACTCAGGCCGAGGTGTTTAAGGAGGCCTACACCTCCCTCAAAGGAAGGTGTACATCACAGGGACAGAACTGGAATCACTTGCCACCTGTATACACTTAGAAAATTCCTCCAGGGCTAAATTTTTTAAGGTCTGTGTTTATTTTAATAATGAGCTAACTGTTGGGTATTTGTCTTATTGTATGAAGTCTTCATAATACCTTATGAATCATACAGCACTCATTCATTATTTCATTCCACTTTTACAGAGCACCTACTGTATGTCCCACCATCAGCAGAGAGGAAAGAGAAAAAAATTCACATGCCCTCAAAAGTCCAATGTAGTCGGAGAGGGAAGAGAGATATACATATGTATGAAACGACTTTAAAAAAAAAAGGCAAAACAAAAAATAGGGCTGTGAATCAGTGCCAAAAACATTAATATAAAATGTCAGTGTAGGAGAAAGAGGAAGGAGGCCAAGAGGGCCTGTAGGCTCAGGTGAATGGAGACTTTACTGATCAGGCAAATCTATGCTGGACCTTAAAGCAGCAGAAATATTTGAATAAAAGTTAGGGAAAGAAAATAATACTTCAAGATTATGGCAGCATTCATTCATTCAGTAAACATTTATTGGACACCTACTCTTTGCTAGACACTGTGAACTTGAGATGAATATAAAATAACAAACACTTGGAAAGTTGTAACTGTGGCAGGTGTTGTTTTAAGCATTTTACCTGTATGAGCTTAATCTTCCCCAGTAACTATTTAGTAAGTTACTATTATATTTGCTCATTTTACAGATGAAGAAAATGAGGCACAAAGAAGTTGAATAACTTGTCTGGCTGGCAGAGCCAGGATTCAGACCTAGACTGTCTGGCTCTGGGCAGTTAAAAAAGTTTCATTAAAGTATAATTGACATATACATATTTAACAAGTACAACTTGCTAAGTTTTGACATATGTATAGACCCAGCAAAACCCTCACTACAATCAAGACAGTGAACATATCCATCACCCAGAAGTTTCCTCCTACAGCTCTGGGCAGGGTCAATGACTCACAGCCAGAAGCAGGAAAGTCCAGTGGAAAGGCAGCAGGGCACTAGTCTGGGGTTTAAATAAGGACAAGTTCAGTTCGGGATCTGGAGAGGGAACTGGAGAGGGACTTGGCAACTGGAGGTGGGAACATCAATTTCAGAAACTTGAAATAAAGATGAAAGTAAGATTCCACCTGAGGAAAAAAATGCCAGGTAGAAGAGCAGGGGCTAAAAACTAAATCTGGAGAGACAGTGCCAAGGATGAAAAGACAGTGAAGTACAGAGAAGATGTGAGAAGACAGTGAGAGATGCACAATGCTCTAAAAACCAAGGGAGAAGAAGGTTCCAGAAAGTCAGATACCACAACAAAGTCAAAGACAGTGAAGATACTGTATATCACATTTCAGAGATAGAAAGGAAAACTCAAATAATCTAATCTTTATCTGAAAAGATAAAGGGAGTCTGAATAAGGTTTGTAGTCTAGTTAGCAACAGGTATTATACAAAATGTCAATTTCCTAGTTTGATACTGTACTATAATGACAAAATATTGTACCATTGGGGGAGGCCAGGTGAATGGCACATAGGATTCTACTGTTTAATAACTTCCTGTGAATCTATAATGATTCTAAGAAAAAAAGCTGGAAAAAAATAAAGGAATTAAGTGAACATCTAATATATGCCAAGTATTATTATGTTGGACACTTTCTTAATAAATGATCATTTAACACTCAAATTAAGTAGTATTGCTATTTCCATTTTATAGCTGACAAAGTAAGATGCAAGATAAAGGACTTGCCCAGTCACCCACTGAGTTAGTGAAGGAGCCAAAACATTGACTTCTATTGCAATGTGCATAAATTCCATCTAAAACAGTCCTGACGAGTGGCCTCTTGGCTCCTGCATGAACAAGTCCCAGCCTTTATGTTTTATATCTACATGACTTTAGTAGAATAAGCTGCCTAACTAACCCCATCCTGTCCCTAGTTTTCTCACCAGTAAAATGGATCTACAACCTCCTGTCCTAATTAATCCACAGGATTGTTGTGAGACTCCAGAGAGATAAAGGGTGTGAAAGCTCCTTGCAAACTGTTAAGTCTGTGCATGTCTAAGGGACAGTCATTCTGTAACTGTGAATAAGGTCAGCCCTGGCAAAACCAACAGAGGGAAGGAAAAATACCTGCACTAGCAACTCCTGCTTGCCTGTCCTTTTCGGTAGTCAGTATATGACCCTAAAGAGGCACCAGCTACTGGCAGCATCTGGCCAAGAGCAGGCAGTCCTCTCTGCACAAGCCTGTGTCAGCAAACTAGACCCAATCACCATCCTCCCTCCAACCCCTTTCCCCCAGCCCCACACACATATGGTGTTCTTGCATATGCATATGTCCTATGCCCCCAGAAATTCCAGCTCTTTGTTGCTGAGCATTCTGCTATGAGGCTACTGGAAGTATACCCACTGGCCCATGGCCCCCAGCCTTTGCTCAAAGCTGTATTGTTGAAGGCAGGCTGTCCTCAGTATAGCCACAGCTTAAGAAATTAGCAGCTCCAGATTCTGGTAGAGCTGACCTCTACCATTAATGTCCATGATGCTGGAATTAGCTGGAGATGAAGCTATTCTGTACTAAAACAACAGAAACCTCTGTCTCAAAAGCAGCTTGGCATGATACCAAGTTCCGCTTATAGAATTGCTTTTCTGGATAAAATGGCCTATCATTTCAGGAAGGAGGCCTCACTGTACCACCGGTTCGCCAGTCAAGCATGGGAAAAAACTAGGCTAGGGATGCCACTGCAGCCTGACTGCCCTGGCTTGATCAAAAGGCACTTATCACTACAATGCCAGTGATTCCATCAAGAGCCCTCAAAGGACACCTATGGCTGGAGGGTAGGCAGACCTTGCAACCTGGCTCTACCTCAGCCCTTCTCTCCAACAACAGTGATCCAGCCCTAGGCTGAGCCCACATTACAGAGACCATGGCACCACCTCCTACCTGCTCTTCCTGTCTGTTCCTAAGCCATCCTCCAAGGGCAGCCAGGAAGAGCTCTGATCATATCACTTCTGTTTAAAAATCATTCACAATTCTCACTTACTGCAAAACTAAATAAAGCCCAAATCCCATGGCCTAGCTAGCATTCAAAGGCCTTCTCACACTGGCCCCAGTCAACCTAATGTAGCTTCAATTATTCCCCTTCATGTTCTTTAGGCTGTAGCCAAAATGAATTACACCTAATCCCTGACCTCAGCTTGGGATTTCTGCCTCTGTATTTTGTTTATGCTGTGTGCTCCATCTGGAATACTCCCTTTTTATCCAAATCCTACATGATTTTCAATATAGCTCAAACCCACCTCTTTCATGAAGATTTCCCTGATTATTCTAGTTCACATGATTTAATTACCCATTATCATTACCTGGCGAGCTCTATAGGCTACATAATATCTAGCTTCTCATTTTGTTAGTTTATTTTTACAAGATTTTATTGTTTATTTTGTGTCAGGCATTATTCTAGGATTCAGTAATCAAAACAAAGCCCCTGCTCCCATGGAGCTTACCTTCTGATAGGGAGACAGGTACTAAGCAAATAATACAACGTCAGATGATAAGCGCTATTAAAAGTAGGGTAAGGGGATGGAGAACAAAAAGAGGTCCTCTTTTAGGAAAAGTGGCTAGGAACAGTTTTACTTACATACACATTTTATCTCCCTTCAAGATAGCACACTTCCTGACAGCAAAACCTGTGTCTATGTCACCTTGGAATCTCACAGTTTTTTGCATTGTGGTTGATACATTAATAAATGCTTGCTGTAGGGTAGAATGAAAGAACCAATGAGTGAATGGGTCAGTGTGCCTTATCTACACATTCATCACCCACAGTACCAGCACAGTACTTGAAACACACTAGATGCTCAATACATACTGGTTGAGTGGGTGAACTTGACTGGATTTGGGGACAAGTTATTGTGATGGTACATGTTCCTGGGAATGGGTCATCACAAGGTCACAGAATTTCAAGCTTATCCTGAGATCATTGAGCCCCATCTCCTCATCTTAAAGATAAAACTGATAACCAAAGAGGTAATTACTTAAGTGGCCCGAGGTAACAGAAGAAATCAGGGAAAGCTGACCTGTGTCCCCTGCTCTCCTGATTCCTGGTTGTGCTCATTCCGTCAAACTGAAACACTTTCCCCATTAGTAACAGAAAATTATTCTGAGGGTTGTTAACTCAACTGGCCCAACTGGCTCTGATTAGCATCAGCAGAACAGCAGCAACAAAAAGCCCTCAATTTTCTTTGGTTTTAGAACGGTTTTTCCTGATGGCTAAAAGGTGGTACATTTAACAACCTCACCCTCACTATACCTCACTGCCCTGCTCCACCACCCCCATCAAGGCAGGCAGACAAGACCTCCCAGAGCAGCCAAGGGGTTGGTGAATTTTCAACTCTACCCATGATTCTGAGTGCTGCCCCTCTGCCATCCTTAATCACCATTCCAATGAAATCTGGAATACACAGGTGCAGGCTAAATGAGAACGCTTATGCAAAGGAGCCAGTGGCTGGAAAACCAGAGATGCTGAAGGCCCTAGCTAGGTGAGGGAGACTGGCAGGGGCTGGGATTGCTGATGTGGCATGGGGGGCACTCCAAGCAAGTGGCCAGCCAGCTGGCCTTGGTGTGGGCAGACAAGGTCTGGCCTGAGGAGAGGCGAGTACAACATTTTTCTTCTCGTTTTTCTTTAAGAAGAACAGGTTTTAAGTCATCTCTCTGTGACCTAAGTCTGTGTTCCTTTCTCCACCCCATGGTGCCTGTAGACAGTGGTTGACAGCAGGCTAAGCAGACACCAGGTGACTGCTGGTACAAATGGAGCAAGTGCAAAAGAGTGGTCTCCAAGTTATAAACAAGCCTCCAAAAGTCAGGTATCTGGAACTAGTGATGGAACAACTAGTAGAAACTAGTGGAATCACAGAATCTACGTGGATGCAACAAAGACCAATTTCCTAGAATAATGTTCCAAACAAAATGCTTTTCCTCAAGAGAACCCAAATATTATGCAGTTGGCATGGACTCTCTTGGCCCTCTGGCAAACAGAATGCTCTATCACCTGGCCTTTCCAGGGATGAACAGAAGGAGGGCCCTAAGGCATCTAGAGATAACAAAGCATTTTCTTTATCATCAAAGAAATATTTCATTTTAGTGTCTATTATATTGTAGTGATACAGATGAGACATGAGGGACACTGCGGGGAAGTTGGGGTTCCTATGGCCAGGATCCTCACTGAACTTAAACCACCTGATGTAACTGGCCTGTTGGTAGGCTACCGCTTCCACACCTTTAGGCAATAAGCTATTATTGCGCTATATAGAGAGCTCAGCCCAGTGCTCTGCGCAGAGGCAGAGACGCTAGTGCTTGATCTACCACCGGGAGAACAAGCCGGGTAATAAACCTTTTCACCCCAAACGTTTTCCTGTCAGTTTCTTTGGTCACACTGAATCCATAGCGAACTTGCCCGGGACTGAAACCCATTGGCAAGACAGACATAAACACAGGAAATTATCAGAAATGAAAATTCCCACACCTAGTCAATGAGTACATCATTAGAGGTGTCCAGAAATCTGTAAACAAGCTTTCCATGTGATTCAGAAGCACGCTTTAGTTTGAGAACTATCGACCTAACATCTTGCTACTCCAAGTATGGTCCCTGGATCAGCAGCATGGCATATTAGAAACAGAATCTCAGGCCCCATCCCAGTTGTACTAAATTACACTATACATTTTAATAAAGTCCCCAGGTGACTCACATAATACTGTTTGAGCAGCACTGTCCCAGACTACAGGCACTTGAGAGATGTGCAAAGTGGTCTAGGAACTAAAAGCACTGTTGTTTTGATTGTTGTTAAATAGCATTTAAGTTCTTATCAAGCACTGCACTTTGCACAGGTTATCTCATTCATCCTCACTAAGGCTAGTGGTAGGTATTTTTATTCCTGTTTTATAGATTAGAAAATTGAGGCTCAAAAGTAAAGTAACTTGCTGAAGGTCATACAATTAAGAAGTAGAGCTGGTCATCTCTCTGTGACCTAAGTCTGTGTTCCTTTCTCCACCCCATGGTGCCTGTAGACAGGGGTTGACAGCAGGCTAAGCAGACACCAGGTGACTGCTGGTACAAATGGAGCAAGTGCAAAAGAGTGGTCTCCAAGTTATGAACAAGCCTCCAAAAGTCATATATCTGGAACTAGTGATGGAACAACTAGTAGAAACTATTTACATTATGACTTCTACAAGAAAATGCATTCTGAGTTACAGCACCAGACAGTAGCAGCTCCCTGCAGGATCAATACATCTGGGCTCCAGAACCTTGTTAGCATTTCTTTCATATCAGCATAAGAGAAGAATGCACCTCCAAGGCAAACCCCTCCGTAGATGTTATAGCTTGGGAAACATCCATTCATTCCCTCATTCGAAGAGTTATTGACTGCCTCCTATGGAAAATGTTCTGTGCCAGGTACCATGAGTGATAAAACATGAAATTAGTGCATGTCTTGGGGAATTTATAGTCCAATAAGGGAAATAAGCCAGAAACACAAACACAGACTTACACAACCCTAAATCCAAAGTTGAATGTAGTGAATGACAAAATAGAAATGCTACAGAGGTTGAGAAAAGGGAGAGATCACTTAGGACCTAGGAATCAGAGAAGACTTCCAAGGGGGTGCCATCTAAAGCTGAGCCTGGAAGGACAGGCAGAACATGGATCAGCCAAACCGTGGCACTCCTGGCAAATGGAAGTGTGAACAAAGGCAAGGAGGTGTGAAAGACAAGGCCATGTTGTAGAACTCTAAGTTATCCCCTTGAAGTAAAAGGCTCACTTAACTTGGATGCAGGAGATAAAATTAGAAAGACAGGTCTGTACCTAAGCAAGCAAGGGAGATACCGAATGCCAGGTTGAGAAATCAGAACTTTACTCTGTACACATATAGAGAGGTGCTTCACATTACTCATCAAATTACATAATAAATTATTGAACTCCAAATCCCTTTTTAAACAAACAAGGGTAAAAACAAATATTTCTGAATTGGTATTGTAGTTATTTTCATGTCTGCTTCCTCATTAAACTCAGTTTGAATGACTTTGAGCATTACTAGATGCTCAAAAGATGAATGTTACCACCTCAACGAGGCCTTTTGAAAATCCATGTTTATCCTAGCTCCCCTCCAGAATCCCCAAAGTCCCTCACTCTGCTCTTTCTTTTTATTGTACTTATTATCTTGTAACATGATATAATTTTCTTATTTATTATGTCTATGGTTTAATGTCTCTCCCTTCACTAAAATGTAAATTCCATGAGGACAAGGATGTCTATTTCTGAAATGCCTTGGACAATGGCTGGCACAAACAGGCGCTCAATAAATAATGGTTCAATGCATTATCTCCATTTTATAGATGGAAAAAACTGAGGCTCAGAAAGGTCATGAAATGTTCCTGAATTAACACAGTTGTCAGTCAGTAGTGGAAGCCTGAATTCAAACATAAATCTATCCAACTCTAACTTCCTCTCTGCCAGGCTGAGACTTGCATTAGATAGGCCAACTTTGAGGGGACAGTGGCCCATCTGGGAGGCAGTGGTGAGCAGGCAGTGAGCACAGGATATTAGAGCCAATAGCAACCATACTCCCAAGGCAGTAGATTTGGTCTGGCTGGGACCAAATCCATGTAGGCAGGTTCTGAACTGCCTGCAGCCTGAGAAACAAGCACTTTGACCAGAGAACACCAAAAGAACCAATGGTTTTGTTTTCCAAGTACAAGTTTGAAGAATCAGGCCAGATTCTTCAACAAAGCAGCTCCGAATTTTTCCAGTAGTCTAAATTGTCAAATTGCAAACGTTATCTTCAGGGAAGGCTATTCAACAAAAGGACATGTTGAAGTTCTCTTTATACCACCTATCTAGCAGGTCTTGGTGTCATTGTCACCCCAACCCCCCTGTATAATCCATACATCACAGGCCCTACAGCGCCGTACATAAACACACTGGAGCTGCTCAAAATAATGGGGCTGGCAAAGTAATTATTTCCAGCAAAAGAGTTGGTTCTGCATTTTGACAGTCATCTGATACATTATTGTACTTGGTGCTAAAATGTGAAACTGCAAAATTAAAAGAAAGCGTTTTTTTAAGTTTCAAAAGTACTCATTATTAAATTATAGAACAAGTCATTTATGATGAGTCAGTCCAAAAATGGAAGGATAACAATGCAAGACTGCAGGAAGTGTGACATCTCTGTATAACCTCTAGCATCCACACTCCAAGGCCACTGAGAAAGTTACATTAGCTAGCACACCTAGCCCAGTGCCTGGTCACAACAGGTCTTCAGTAAGTGTCAATTTCCTTCCTTAATTATTATTGTTATTATCCCAGTGGCAGAATTTACTAACAACAATTTGTTCATTTGGTTATGATCCCATCATCCCGAAATAAAGGCAAGTAAACAGGCAACTCCCACACAGGGGGATGCGTGCTAAGAAAGAGGGAGACACAGAGGGCTTTGGGGGTGCAGAGAAGGAGCGCTTACCCAGGAAGCAACACCTGAACTGAGCCAGAATGGGGAACAGAGGTCAGAAGAGTGGGGAAGTGAGAAGGATGGGGAGGCCTACAACAAGAAAGAGCACCTGACTTAGGCAAACTGGAATTAGCCCCAGCCTAGAATGACCAATGCAGGGTAAATAGATGGTATGAAGACCTGAGACAGCCCCTCGTTTCACGGTAAAGTGACAAAATGTGCCAACTCCTCAGCACACCGGGGAGTGGCAGAGCATGTCTCCTATAGTCCACCCTCCCGTAGTTCAAACTCCCAGTACAGCAAACTCCCTGGCTCCCGAGCCTCCTGTGCTTGTTCTCAAAGATGAGGTAGGAGACATCTCTCTTGAAAAGTGGACCTGATGAAATCTAAGCTCCACTTACCCAGTGGCAATGTCTGAACGTGCTGACTCACCTGCACTTCAGGAACACTACCCTTGGGAGGCAGGGCCTATCATTTACACACAGAAAACCGCTCCTGTCCACGAAGGACAAACTGTGAAATGTTAAACATTGGCCTTCAATTATTTAAAAGAGCCCAAATGAGCTGTGGCAGTAAGATAGATCACACACACTCATAGAGAGGGCTCAGGCAGGCCAGCCTAAATGGTCTTGGGGTTATTCATCAAGGCACCAGTGGACAAGGTGAGACAGAGGGCTCTCTCAGATGCAGGGTCGCGTGGTTACCAAGCTTTTGAAGAACCTACAAAGAGACAGTCATGCTCAGAGCAGGGAAGAGAAAAGTACAAAGAACCTGGCTCTTTTGGAATACATGGGTTTTTCTAGGCATAACAGCCTATGCTTGCAAAGATCTCATCAACAACTTTTTGCTCCTTGGCTGGCATTTTCACACTGGCCAATTTCTGGTTTCCTGGGCAGAACTTAGGACTTTACTTAATTGTCTCCCTGGGAGTATTTATTGGTCCCTTGGGAACAAGCAGCATGCTGAGGTGAAGCTCTGGAATCATACCTGGCTTCAAAGACTGCTCTCCTGTTCACTAGCTGTACTACTTGCAGCCTCAGTTTCCCCATCTATCAGTGTAGATTTATGGGGTTATTGTGAAAATTAAATAACACATGTTATTAACGAATAACCTGGCACAATGCATATGGGAGGGGGTTCCCTGTGCCCTTTGCTCCTTTTCTTTGTGTCTCTGAAAACTTAGGACATTTTCCTGTCTGGGCGCTGCATTCACCTCCTGATTTCCGATCAAAACAGTTATCCTTTGGAGCCACAGCCTGGTTCAACACTAACTCCCACCTGTGTGTTTCCCTCACAGGAAGAAATTCAGGTAATGATCCCCCCCACCCCTCAGGGCCTTTCACATCTCTTACTCTGACCAAGGGCAGTCCACCCCACCTGGTAACGCCTCCACTTGTACTCCTCTTTGCTGACTCATCTATAAGGTGGGCCTCTTTCCTGCCTATGCAACCTTCTGCTGCCCTTCTCCTCCCCTCACAGCGGATTCCTGTCTGCCAGTTGTGCCCTGCCAAAGGCCCACAGATCTCCCTGCAGGTCACCTGGGATGGCCTCCTGGATCCTGGGTCCCCAGAGAGCTCTCTGCCCTGCAAGCAGCACAGGATCCAGCACATAGCAGAGGCTGCCCAGAGTTGATGGGGTGGGAGGGACACGGGGCCAGAGAGCCCAATCCTGGGACATGTTCTTAGAAGTTCTGTCTTGAGGCCAAGAAAAAATTTCCTAGGATGGAAATGCTCCAGGAAGTCTAGGCAATGACAAACGAGCTGAGCACAGGCAATCTCCAGAGACTGCTGGTACTCCAGAAACCTTCACACTCGCACACACATTCCTCACACACTTGGAGCAGTTTATGTGAATGGGGCCTAGACCATGGAGTAGGCAGTACAGATTCCAGACTCTGTATAGGAAGGGCCTGTGGCAGGAAGGATGGTCACAGGGGAAGAACAACATAATTTAACACAGTGCTGGGGGCTGGGGATGCAGAGGTGCGTGTGTACACAGACCCAGCACCCCTCCCCACCGAAGCACCCCTAACCCTCTCAGCACCCTGGACTGACACTCTGCCTGATTTGTCTCACCTACTAGACCACAAGCTCCTTGAGGGATAAGACTATGTCATATTGAATATTATCTCTACAGCATCTAGCATGGTGCCTGGCACAAACCCCAGGCCTGCCAATTACTAGCTCTGTGATTTTGCCAAGTCACTTAAACTTTCTAAGCCTTAATATGCTAGTCCGTAGAGTGGAGATAATAATAATCTCTACACTTGGGGAGCAAATAAGCAAATGTATGTTAAGCCCTTAGTTACCCCCATGCCTCATTTTGAATCAGAACTCAACAATGGTTGGGTTGCAGTAGTATTAGACAGCAGATGTCAAGCACATGCTTGATGAATTGGGGGTTAGAGAGATGGATAAACATTTAAACAAATTACTATAAAATTATGTCATAAAATGTATAGCAGGAATACATCTGAGTTACTATAAGAACAGAAAGGAGAGAAAGCACCTAATTTTGCCTGGGGATACACAGAAAATTTCACAGAAGAGGTAAGTAACACTAAGCTAAAATCTGGTCAAAGGAATGGCATGTACAAAGGCAGACAGGCTGGAGAGAGAATCTGGTGTGTTCAGGAATTGCATGTCTGGCTACAAGCAGGGTCCCTACCAAGGAGCAGTGGTGACACAGGCTGAAGAGATGAGTAAGAGCCAGCAATTCCTGCATGCTCTGCCAAGGTGTGTGGCTTCTCCTGGGAGACACTGAAGAGCCACTGTAGGTTCTGAACAGGGATGAATGGCACAGGCACTCTGGTGTGTGGAAGGTGGGAAAAGGGGAGAAGACTGGGGGTAAACACAGGGCGAGGAGAAGGGCTGATGTGGGTTGGAAGTGGGAGGGAATGGAGATATGGGTATGGGTAGAGAATGGGGAAATGAAGCAAACCAGCTCAAAGAGCTGGGTTAAAAATCGAGTCTCAGAAAAACTGCAGCTGGCCCATGGCACTTCCCAAGGCTCCTTCACATAAAGTCTAGATCTGTGACTTAGATCAATTACCTTTTCTCCACATTTCCTGCCTTACAATTTGTGCAACCAAGAGAGAAGCATGAATATGGAAAATTCCAGCTGAAAGCTTTAACCGGAGTGAGCAGAGGTCACAGTCACCACTGACGACTGGACAAAACCACCTACAAGAGGTCTGGGATCACGGCCAGCACTTTTCCACTCACGCGAACTGGGGCCTATGTTTCAGTGATGAGACCTTTCAGGTATACTTTTTATTTTTTAACTATTTACAGGAACCCAAGGTCCTCCAAGTACTTCAGAGAAATGGCTTATATCTAGCTTGTTCTTAAAGAAAAAACAATAGCCTCTTTGCCCCACATGTCTGGGTCCCAACAAGAAGATGCAATGACTCACCAAGTTCCTAGGGTCCTAGAAATCTGTCTCTGTCTCTCTCACACATACACACACACTCTACAACTCCCTCCTCCCTCCTTCTTTCTTTTTCTCCCTCCCTCCCCACCCCTTCTCCTGGCAATAGAAAAACACTATTGTCCTGTGAAAGGAATAGCATTCTATGTCCTGGAGCAGGGAGAAAGGAAGGGAGGGTTCAAACTCATACAGGACCATTGCTGCTAAACACAAAATGGTTGCCTCTGCTGCGTCCTTCCTTGGTTTCAATCTAATTAGACAGAGCTAATGAGTAGGCAGCAATGGTGCTTGGCTCAGCTGTTCCAGACCCAAGTGTTTCTTCCTTATTAAAAATAAAGAGACCCAAGGGCTCAATTTGGTAAAAATGAACACAGAGAGACACATTTCCTTTTTAAAAAATGTTTTGCATTAAAAAACAGTATGTTTAGTAAGTACCAAAAATCAAATGTACAACAGCAAGATCCCTGGTAGCACCTGTGTGCATTTTCAAAAGTGTCTTCAAAAACAGAACATTAGAAAGAGACTCAAAAGAAGTGAGTTCTAGCATCAGCTCTGCCACTTACCACCTGTGTGACCTTGGGCAAAATATGTTAACACTAAGCCTCAGCTTCCTCAGTATCAAATGGGTATAACTCTGCTTACCTCAGGAGTCTCAGGGAGAGAATGTATCTGGAAATGTTTTGAAAACTATAAGGTACTTTGTCAACAGCTACTCAGTCAACAAATACTTACAGATGGACTACTATGTACCAGGTATTGCTCCCCTTTGACTGTTGCCATCATTACCAACACCGCACCTCTTCAGCTCAGTCACTGGATGTTATATTCCAATGCAGCCTAGTCTTAAGGTCTCAAGCCACACACCCATTCACCCAGTTTTCCCCCCATTCTTTAGTCACTTGCTTCCATCTTAGCCCTGTGAGGACCTAGAATGTATTAGTATAAATGACAGGGCCTCTTGCCACTCCTGCTGCCCCAGAGGGCCTAATTCTTGAGAAGATTCCAGAACCTTACTCTTCTTAACCACAGACATAGATGATTCTTATGACCAGGGCCAGGGCAGGTGAACAGATGGTAAGCTATGTCCTTCTGGTATCAGAGTACCTGATTCTATGTCCTCACTAGATGACCTTTACCTGCAGGCTTAGCCCAGCACCAGCTCAGCCATAACCAGTCAGTCCTATCTCAGAGATTTAAAGTATCTAAGGTAAGTAACTCAGAAGCAAGATCAGTGTGCTGCCATTACCACCCTGACCTTGTCCCTTGGTTTTCATCACAAAATATCTGTCTTATTCCAGAAACCATGCCATGCTTTGTGCCAGAGGTCAGAATTGTTTCCTCCATCTGAATCCTCACCAAGTGAACGGGTCCACCAAGACCAGAGTCCTGCTCTACTATTACTCCAAGACATTGTCTTGATCTACCCAGGAGCCTCCTGAAACCAGAGCTCCTAGGAATTCATCTCCACATCTCCCAGTGTACCGCTTAGCATCTGGCATGTTGTAGGCACACAATAAATATTTATAAAATGGAAAGTTTGCCCACTTGCCTAGGTGACTGCAAACTGTCTGCTTCTATGCCCCTCCCCACTCACAGGACCTCCCTAGTGGACAAAAGTACTTACTGCTTTTGCTATTGTCCTTGCTTACTGCCATGTTCTCTGGCTCTGTGCTGTTCCCATAGCCCCAGCTTCCTGGTAGGGTCTCTGGGTAAAACCTATCTGCCCATTCCCAGTATGTCCCCTGTGCCACTCAGTGCATTCTAAGCCCCAAAGTTCTGAAGCCTGGTGTTCTGAAGCCTGGTGGCCGACTCCATATCTAGTCCCACATTCCGCTCCTGGAATATGAGAGTTGGTTCAATCTAACTGGGCCATCTGGCACATGCTGGGAGGGACTCAAGTTCTGTTCAACAAGCACTGCTGAACACCAAGAGTGGTGGTGTGAGAGAAGCTCTAAGATCCTGAGGTTGACCCAGAAAATGTCTCACTAAAGCCTAAGAGAGAAGGGCTCCAGCTGGGTCTAGACTACAAAATACCAGATCTGGCTCTGTGAGGTGGCTCTAAACCTGACGACACAAGTAGGAAACCTTAATTCTACTTTTTTACTTCTTTATTCCTACTTCTTGCCAGATCAGCAGAGAAAAGACATATGCAACACAAAGGGAAGGTGATTGTTCTGCCACAGGTTTCAGCCCCGGGCAAGCTCACTATGGGTTTGATGAGACCAAGGCATGACAACGGCATGTTCTTGGGGTAAAAACATTTATACCTGGCTTTATTCTCATGATGGAAGGTCAGGCACTAGAATCACATCTGCATCCAGCAGTCTGCGGGTCTGTAATCCACCTCCATCTCTGCTTTTGCTCAGAGCACTAGGAAGAGCTCTTTATATGGTGACTCCATCAATAATAGCTTATTGCCTAGGGTGTGGAAGCATTAGCCTAGCAGTAGGCCAATTACATCATCAAGTCGTTTAGGATCAGGTGAAGATCCTAGCCATAGGAATTTCCATTCTCCCCACAGTGATGACACGAGATTATTCCTCTTCTCTCCCACCAATTTGCTGTGTGACCTTAGACAAGTCATTCTCCTCACCTGGATCTCTCTATCCTCCTCTGAACAATCACAGACTTAGATTTGGTGGTCCATTTCTAAGGCCCTTACTCTGCCTGACATTCAGCAATTTCCCTGCTATGCAAAGTGTGGTTCTTGGACCACAGCATGGGCATCACCTGGAAGCTGGTTAGAAATGCAGAGTAATCTACTGACTCAGACCTACAGAATCAGAATCTGCATTTGAACAAGATTCCTAAGTAATTTGCATGCACACTGAAGTTTGAGAAACACTGTTCTACAGTTCCTCAGAAAGACTCAGGCCAACCTGAAGCACAACATCCTCTGCAAGAAGCTGTAAGAAGAATAAGGCTGTCATAAGACTTTACTGAATGTGATTAGAAGCAGCTGGCCAGTCATAAGGGCTTGGGAGAAATGCTGCAAGATCCTTTTAAACTCAGCTGTGACCCATAAAATATCTCTCAAGTACTTAGAGTCTCTAAATTTGAAGTCTTTAGATAAAATGACTTAAAAAATGCTAATTATGCACGGAAGTCTAACCATGAACCAAGCATTAGTGAATCCAGAGCTCCTACTGTACTGGCACGCTGCCAGCAGGCACTGCACAGAGCTCCAGAGTCAGCAAAGAGGTCACCTCTGAAACCCAGCCCCACCTGTCTCCTGACTGGTCCAGACCTATAGAAATTCAGTAGCAGCTAGAATCCCACAGACAAGACCACACTCAAAAGAATGCTGCCTGGGCCTGTACAACAGGGCAGAGGTGGGAAAGAGCCACAACCTCTAGGATCACAGACCTAAACTGAGTCAGTCCCATGGGGCAGAAAGAGAAAGGGAGAAACACAGACTAGGAGCAACATAAATAAACCTCACCCTTGCTTCCAAAGCCAGGGAGACAACCAGTTTATGGCTTGGTGACCATCCAGCTGAGAAACTCCATTTAGCCAATGAGGCTTTGAAATAAACAGAAAAAACACCCTGAGAGCTGGGTTCTAATCCAGACTCTATATTAATGTGCTTTGTGACCTGGGAGGCAGCCTCCCTGCCCTTCCTGTCCCCTTCCAGATAAGAGTCACTACTTGCTCCTCTGATACGGGATTTTACTGCACGCTGCAGAATTATTTATCTTTGTCTGCATGGCCACATCACCCACTCTGCAAGGGCTATATGTCAATCACCTATTCCCCTAGCAATGGAGGGGACAGGAGGAAGAAGGAAGGACAGGGGGAAAGGCTTGGACCTGATGACCGTGCAGGTCATCAGCAAGTTGGAAAGGGGCCCCCTAAGGGACTCTCCAAGTCACCATGTCCATTTTCATCCTAAGCTCCAAAGCTCCTCATTGCACCTGCCACAGAGCCCCTTCCACCACATGGTTTCAGAATCACACAAGAGCTACATACATCATCTATAAGGATTTCTGACCACCTGATTTCCCCAATGAACTCTGAGAGAAATCTCCAATGGAGCTGTGACTAATACTCTCTAAAAGCCATTAGCTATAGCTGTCCTCAGCACACAGAAAGCAATCTTCCAGACCTCTAAATCCTACACAGAACCTACAGAAGCAAGGTGACAGGCCTCCTGATTACCTCCTGATTATCCTTCTTATATAATCCTACTCTTAATGTATGGGGGACATGGGCAAGGTTACTCTTGAGTACCGAATGGGCCACGGCCACCCCTAGTCCTCACTCAGGGCAGGATGAGGGCATGTCTGTGAGTCATCACTGAGAGCTAACTGCTGGTTGACCTCCAGGGTTCACCTTCTTCAGGCTTTCTTTGACCATTACACTGGATGCTCATCCCAACACTTCCTGTCATCTTCTGTCACATACTCTTATCTGTCTCACCCAATCACTGTAAGCTTCATAAGGACAGTACTGTAAAACTAGTCTCTGTATTATGGTGGCCTACCATGTTTTATGATTGAATGAATGAACGAACTAATCAATGAAAAAGACACAGGGACCAAAGATCATTTACTCAGTCTAACTGTCAGTTAGGACTGCCCTTCAAACTCATTGTGAGCTAGGCTACTTACCAGTCCAGAAGCTAGAACAGAAAGAAGAGACCTAGGAGGTCTAGGAGAGTTAAATCTGGAAAAAAAATGGGATGCAAATTCTGGACCAAGGTATATTAACAAATAGTCTATTCTCACCTATTTCCGGCCCTGAAGTGTTCTGTGCTTCTCTTATCAGAACTGTGAGGTCAGAAATGTATTCTTTAGAAACTGGATACTGTTTATATTTTAGTTATTAAATGCAGTATAAAAGTACCCAGTACACAGTCATTGTTTGAATTAACATTTGTTGAATCTCAATCTATATAATTCTATTTCTCTATGTCATGAATAAGGAATTTGAAAATACTGAAGTTAAAGACTCACACAGGGCCACCCACTTTTGTGAATATAGAAGCATTTAAGTAAGGCAACCTGACTTTGGTGGAATAGCCTCTATTTTTCATCCACTTATATAACTCTTCGTTGTCAAAGTGCACCGATAACTAGTGCTGTCATCTCTCATGCCCCCAAGAAAAACCTCCTTTGGGGCTCTTTCTACATTTATTTCCAATTGCCAGATCCCCAGAGGAAAAAATTAAATCACTGACGCTATTTCAAACTTCATGCTCAAGGCAGCCACTAAGAGGATAATAGGGCAGCTCGGCCTTTGCTGTCTTTGAGGCAGGAAGACACCCCAGGGCTATGAAGCAAAGGCAGGACATGTGTGAGGACATTTAAAATACAGCAAGGAAACCCAAAACAACAGAAAGAGAAAAGAGGCCGGAGGAAAAAGCTGTTTGGAACTATGCATCATTCCAAAGTAATTTATTATATTACCTAATAAACAAAATGAGCTTTCAGCATTGCCATTCATTTATTGTTTCATCCATTCATGCATTCATTCAGCAATCTTTCACTGGGCACCTATTATATGTCAGGCACTGTGCTAGGCAGGTGGGTAGCCTAAGGATTTCTAGTAAGTAGCAGAACAATCAGTCCACATCTATTCATTATGTTTCTGCCATGAAGCCTTCCTTCAGGTTCATGCTTCAGCAGAAGTCTCAGCTTAAATATTTCTTTCTCCAGGTCTCACATGGTTTGTATCCCCACCACACCCTGGACTAGATTGGGCTTGCTGTTTATATGCTCCATGGCATCTCCTTTTTAATACTTTATACACTCATCATTTTTTTTTCCCTATAGATGGTAAGCTCCATGTGGGCAAGGACTGCCTCTCCAGTAACTAGCATAGTGGCTACAGTAGGACTCAGTAAATATTCACTGAATGAATGAACTGGGGCTTATGGGCAAATACAGGCCCTGAGAGGTATAGTGGGAAAAGTGTGGGGTTGGGACCTCAACAGACTCAAAATTGAACCCCAAATCCACTACCCACTAGCTGTGTCACCTTAACTAAGTCCCCTGATCTCTCTGAGCCTCATCTGCAAAATGCAGGTAATACTTCCTAGAGATGTGATAAAGACTAAATAACGTGGGAGTGACTGGCATAAAATAGATGCTCAACAAATATTATTCCCTTACCCCGGTACCACCCAGCATTTCTGTAGTGAAGAAAGAATGCATAACAGCAGCAAGGCAGGGCCTCAACCCTGTAGGAACTTCTCAATTAAACAAGACGGGAATCAGGCACAGGAACTGGGGCAGGTCTAAACAAGGGTAGCAGCCTGGATGACATCTTATTGACTCCCAGACTCCGAACTTGAGCTTCTTCAATCTACCTGACCAAAGCACAACAATGGGCCCAGGAGCAAGCCTGCAGACCAAGATAGAGATCAAGTGGCTGCTGCTATGGGAGAAGATGGCAGAGACTGAGCCCGTTCCTCATGCCAGGAAATGGCCTTTGAAGCATTCAAACAAAAACATGCATGACTTTCTTCCCAATTATGGTGTCTGTAGGTAACTAAAGGGGGCATAAAGGTCTACAAGTGTGTATAGTCACCAAGTAAGACCCAGTGAGGGAAAGGGCAGCACCACACAAGGGGAGCAATGCTAGGCCTAGGCTCAGAGGACAGAGCTCAAGTGCAAAGTCAGCCACCTTTTGGACATGTGTTTTCCTTTATCAAGGCCTCATTTCCCCATTTGTGAATGGAAGCATTGGACTAGAATTATGTCAAAAGGCCCTTATAGCACTAAAGATCTGAGATTCTAGATGCTTGCCAACCAGCTGTGACTAGCAGGCAAAGGCAGAACTCTTCAGTCTTGCACACCACTGGTCTGACATTCGGCTGCAACTCTCAGTTACACAGGGGATAAAATGGTCAGAAGAAAGAGCTAATATGGTATTTCCTGAGCCTATTTAGTCTCCCGATTCAGCACCATACCTGATCCCTCTACATTTGCAGTTTACTAGATAATAGCATCATAGGCACTCCCTCAAACAGCTACCATCTGTCACCTGCTTGGGTCATATTTAAGGTCTTTTTTTTTTTTTAAGACTATTAGCAAGACTAATCACTAATATTAACAAATAAAATTTACCCAGACAACAATTTTCTCCTTTGTTTCCATTATAATAACAATACCTTTAATGAACTGCTGACCTGCACTGAAAATCAAACAACTACCAGAAGGGACATGGGGGCAAATATACAATGCCGACCTCATGAACTAGCAATGCTGCACAAAGTAATGTAGCTCATTCATAACCCAGAGCCTTCTTTTATGGAAACAATACTATAAATGATATTCAATATCCCAGGCCTGCTACCCTGCAACAATATGCAACCCTCACCCTCAGTACATACCCAACATTCAGTAAGTACCTTTTAATATACCCTAGCCATTCTTCTCAGGGCTGGAGAAACAGAGTGATAGAATATAATTTCTGTCCTTGAAGTCTGAAGGGACAGGTCAAGTGGTCCTAGCATGGTCCCAGGCCATCAGCCTAAATATCACCTGGGAACTTGCTAGAAATCAAATTCTCAGGCCCCACCCCAGACCTAGTGAGTCAGTAATTCCTAAGGTGGGGCCCGGCACTGTGTTTTAACAAGCCCTCTAGGTGATTCTGATGCATGCTGAAGTTTGAGAATCACTGCCTTACAGCATCCAAACTGCTGCATATTTGTAGTAAAAATGGTAGAAAACTAAGTTGTCCATTAAACTTGAGAAAAACAAGGAAACTTGGTAAGAAATAAGTTTTTTGAAATATCTTATAATTTGTTATTTTGGAAAAGGCAGGTTTATAAGAGGAGAAAGAAAGGGACAGAAATGTTGGTTCTGTTGCAGAAGGGAAGGTCTGCCAATATTCTGAAGCCTCTGAGGCTTAAGGCTTCAGGCCTTTCCTGTGTGGCACTTCATTTCCAAATACAGGCTTTTCAGTCCCTTCAGCTGAGAGCTCATCACTTCTGAGGGTGTTCCCACACAATCACTAGCAGGGCTCTCAGAATTAGCAACCACAATTAAGGTCACTTTTTCTTTTTTGGACTCGTAAATACGAGGAGATGGGAAGTTAAAAAGAAAAGAGCAATAAATGTTGCAAGGTCACTAAATTTAAAAATGAAGGGAGAATTAAAAGAGGGATGTCATGCCAATGGGTTTCAGCCCTGGGTAAGTTCACTATGATTTCAGTGAGACCAAGGAACGATAATGGAATGTTCTTGGGGTTAAAGGGTTTATTACCCGGCTTGTTCTCCCAATGATAGGTTGAGCACTAGAGTTACATATGCATCCAACAGTCTGCAGGTCTGTAGTCCTCCTTGTCTCTGCCTCCACCCAGAGCACTGGCAGAACTCTTTATATAGTGACTCTGTCATTAATAACTTATTGCCTAGGGTGTGGAAGCATTAGCCTAGCAGTAGGCCAGTTACATCATCAACTAGTTTAGGTTCAGGTGAGGATCCTCGCCATAGGAACTTCAATTTCTCCCACAAGGGACAAAGAAATATCTGAGTACATACGAGAAAGAGATTGTTCAGAGCAGGATTTGTTGAGCTCTGGATAGCAAAAGAGAGAAGTGGATAGGATCAGCCCAAGAAGCAGAAAAGAGGTAAAAAATACTGAGACAGTTCTTGGCCTCTGCCACCAGGTGGCAAAATCAACCCAGCACAGTTTAGTTGCTGTCCAAAAGCTTTTGTATTCATTTGTCTTTTATTGTTTTGTTATTGCTTTGGGGCGGGAATGGCAATGCAAAGCAGCTAAAAATTGGGTGGCTAGGAGTAGGGAGAGCATAATGAGCAATGGATTGTTTTTACACATGTTAATTCAGTCAGTGACCTTAATTAAGGAGTATGGTTATTTAAAAATGTGGGAGCAATCATGTAATAAAAAGTACTCATGATGATAAAGGTGATACTGAGTTATACATTAATATTTTACTGCAACTAAATTTTAAGACAATGAATTCAATTTTTAAATATCTATTTTCCTGGAATAAGACTCGATATCAAGTTAGGTCTAATTTTATGGTCCAAATGCTATTTTCCTCCAGCATACCACAAAATGTTAAATACTGAAGAAGGCAAAAATAGTAAGTCAGATGTAACTGTAACAGCAAATTCCTGTTTCTTCCTCAGAAGATGATCTGAGGTTCTACAGGTCAAAAAGGTAAAGATACACATGGTTAACCATAAGTTAACCTAAAGATAGTCCATTTCTAACATCTTTCATTTTAAATGGAACTCTGGGCTTGGAAGCTTGTAAATATAATAATGTTTTTCCAATTCACTACTAGTTCCCATGGATTTTCTCTCATTTTAATCTGTATTCATTGATTAATGTCTTCTTGAGACATCCAAATGACAAACAGAAAGAAAAATGATTACACATTGAGTTGGACCTCTGTTAGAAAGAGCAGTAAACTGGGAATCATGAGACCTGGGTTCCAGTATTTGCTCAGCCACAACTAGCTATCATCCCTGGGAAACTCACTTCATCACTCTGGGCTTCAGGTTATCATGTATAAAATGGCACAATAATCTTTGCCGTAATTCACCAAACTGTTGTGATGAGCAGATAAGAAAATGTGAGATGGTACCTAGATTACTCTATGAAATAGTACCTATGAGACATGAGAGAGTTCCTATGAGATAGCACCTAGATTCCCCTAAATTCAAATTAAACAAGCACACTAACTCTCTACTAAAGAACTGCTATTAAAAGCTTATAGAATTGTAACAAAGAAAAATATGCTGCTTTAAGGATCACAAATATCAAGGGGGACAGGTAGGAAAAATGGCAAATAGTTCCAAGTATTGCTATATCCTCAAATGGTGGATCATCAAAATAAGTGTCTTTGGGAAAGCCAAGTTTGACTAATCCCAAATGGTGCTACAGCTTCAGAGTAACAGATGGGGCCCATTCAGTTGGGGCAGTCAGTAAGAGCCATCAACAGTGGCTCTGCTTCTCCTATGACAGCCATAAGAAAGTTTCTACTAAAGATGGTACTTCTATGTTTATACGTTTCTGAAACATACAATTTCAAAATGCTCACGGAATTAACAAGATTCAAATAATATTCAGAATAAATAGAAGATCCTTGAATGAAAGGTATTATCTGGATTCATATATCACTGCTATTTTCCAGGAAGGAATACCAATCAAATGAGTCTATAGACAATTTACTGAGAATGTTTCTTTAGCTGCTATATTAATAAAAGGTAATATGATATATGGTAAATATGTACTCAACAAAACAAGAACTTTCAATCTCTCTTGATTAGTGGATACTCAAACAAACCAAACCATCCTTCAAATAATTCAGAGCACAGAGATAGACAAATATTAGCTTAGCTTGCTTCCCAGCTGGTAGGCCAAACAGAGTTCAATCCAGTTATAGATTTAGTAGAAAAGAAACTGCTTATGTCATTTACCTCTAAGTGAGTGTCCCACTGAATCCACATATCTGGGAGCTCTCCTCCAATTAAAACGCACAGCTTTGACATTAGTTCTACTATTAACTACAACAATGGTCCACTTCAAGGTGATGGGACTAGTAGAGGGGCTATGACTTGGGGAATCTCCATGTGAAAACTTCATAAAGACACTTAATCTTCTGGCAATTCCAAAAACAGATCTCTAGGCCTTAGGCTACATGACATTTGTAGCCATGGAAGAAAAAGGAACTAGGACCAAGATGTATTAAGTACCCTCAACCATATGAGTTTCTAATAAAATCACACAACCAAAAAATTTTATCCCAATTTTATTTCTGTATAATAATGAATTATTTATAGAAAGAAAATGCCATTTACAGTTCTATCATCTAACATATCTTTTCAATATTCAACATTACTTTCAAATCCATACCTGAACACAAATAGAGTTTTACTCAGATACATGACCCAGTTCCCATTTCTCACTTCATCTAATGAAGGAGTTTTCAAACTGTGTCCTTCAGAGCCCATGTGTTCCTTGGCTGTACCTCAAAAGCTCCCATAAAGAGAAGGCCTGCAAGCAGGCTGCCAAATTGTAAGGCTTCATACTCCCTCCCATCACGTTCCTATCAATTCAATCAGAATGGTTTCCCAATTCAATCAGAACTGTTCTACTTTTATCTGTTTTAGATTTTAAGGTTCTGCATAAAATTGTATTTGAAAATAAAACAAAAAATTGTTCTATTACTACTAAGCATTTAAAAGTGAAGAATGCATAGAATCATGAAATTTTAGACACAGAACTTTAGAGATCTAGTGCTTTTAGTTTTATATATCTTAAAAAGAAACCTAAATGGAAGAAAAACTTGCCCAAGTTCATACAGGCAAATTAGGACCTGGAATTAGATCCCAGGCCTCCATTCCCAACTCACAGATCCTATTAGTAATTCAGGAACTATTCATTCACTCCTTCAATAAATATTTATCAATGTTACTGTTAGGCTGGAGGAAGGAAAAACAAGGACATGCAAACAGAACAGAGAGATACCATAAAAGGAGAAAAGAACAGACCCCAAGGTCCGTGCCTTATATGGAAAGGGGACAGCTCTTCCTGAATTCCATCCTTCTGATGTGCCAACTAAGATCCGGATGTCAGCCTCCTCCCTCTTGGAAGGAAAAAAGTTTCTAGTTGTCTATCATGTCACTCAGCCAATCATACCTCTCCACGCCCCCTAGGATAGCTTGCCCACTCCTCCCCCTCCTAACCCCTTATAAGCCCCCACCTCCCTGACCGGGCGCAACTTCCCCAGCCTCCATTTACGTAGACTAGTGAACCTCACCCGGGAATTGTGCTCAAATAAACTGCCTGGCCCTTTGTTGCCTCTCGTCACCTGCTTATTTCGACTAGAATTTATCTTACAGTTACTATATGCCAGGAACTAATTTAAGCAATGAGAATTAAAAGCGACAAAAAATCCTGCCTTCATGTCATTTACAGTGTAGTACAGGAACACAGAAAATCAACTCAACAAATGAGTAAAGTATATAGCACACTAGAAGTCAATAAAGCAAAGAAGGGGGATGGGGACACAGGGGGCTGTGGGCGTTAGAGGTTGCAATTGGTGCATTTCTACAAAGACCACTGCCACCAAGTCTTAAGGTACCTAATAAGTATATGTATGTATGTGCTATACTCTCACTAATTCATCCTCACTAATCTAATGGTAAGCCTGTCTGAAAATTCCCAGGACTCCACTTATTTGTTTTTTAATGGCATATAAAGTAAATCAGTATGATACAGTAAGCAGGGTATTAAGACTGGTAAAAATGTTAAACAGGAAGATGACAATGAAAGAAAACCCTGAACTCATTTCCTCCCATGGACACACCAAATCTACACCTATATATAGAAAAATTTCTAAATTCTATAAATAGAAGAAAACCTGAAAATTGGTAAAGCAACCCCTTTATGTCAAGCAAACCAGAGGAAAACCACATTGAAGTAGGTAGGAAAGACTGAGACATAATCTCACCATAAATCTCACCCATGGCACAGGGACCCACAACTGGGAGAGAACTCAAACCCCAGAGGAGCAAAGGATTCAAACCCCACATAAGGCACCCCAACTTTTAAGATTAGCACTGGAAAGATGAGCCCCCAAAACATCTGACCTTGAAAACCAACAGGGCCCACATTCATAAGCCCCACAGAACTGTGGCAAACTCAGGAATGTATCATAAAAGCCCCAGCACAGAGGCAGCCGTTTGCAAAATGCCTAGACTTTATATGAGTAAGACTCATTTCCTAATTTTAAAGCACTGGTCTGAAAGGCAGGGGTTGGCTGGGATACAGGGAATGGGAGCTGGCAGGTGCCATCTTCTTGCTCTCCCTCTGCCTTGATAAAGCTGGCAGGTGCCATTTTTTTTCCCATTTTTTCTTACTTTCTCACAGGTGCCATCTTTATGCTGAAAAGAAGAGAAAGAAAAATGGGAAATACAAAGAGAAAAACAAAAACTATAAAACAGCTAGAAAACAATAAACAAAATGGTACTAAGTACATACCTATCAATATTTAAATGTAAATGGACTAAATTCTCCAATCAAAAGACACAGAGTCGCTGAATGGATAGACACACTGCAAGTGAAAGGATGTAAAAAATACTCCATGCAAAATGGAAAACAAAAGAAAGCTGAGGTAGCTATAGTTATATCAGATAAAACTGACTTTAAAATAAAGACTATAATAAGAGACAAAGAAGGGCATTACATATTGATAAAGGGATCAGTCCAACAAGAAGATATGATGTTTGTAAATATGTATATACCCAACACAGGAATACCTAAATCTATTAAGAAAATATTAACAGACTAAAGAGAGAAATGAACAGTAATAATATAATAGTAGGGGACTTTGATACCCTACTTATGTCAATAGATAGATCATCTAGACTGAAAAATCAATAAGGAAACATCAGCTTTAAACAAGACATTAGATCAGACAGACTTAACAGATATATACAGAACATTCTATCCAAAAACAACAAAATACAACATTCATCTCAAGTGCACATGGAATATTCTCCGGGATAGATCATATGTTAGGTCACAAAACATGTCTTAATAAATTTTAAGAGACTGAAATCATATTAAGCATCTTTTCTGAACAGAATGCTGTGAAACTAGGAATCACTTCTAAGAAAATTGGAAAATTCACAAATATGTGGAGACTAAACAACATGCAATTGGACCACCAATGGACCAACAAAGAAATCAAAAGTGAAATTTAAAAATACCTTAAAACAAATAAAAAGACAACATACCAAAACTTACAGGATGCAGCAAAAGTAGTTCTAAGAGGGATAAATTGTGTTAAATGCTTACACTCAAGAAACAACAAAAAATCTCAAATTGCAAGCTAACTTTACACCTCAAGGAACTAGAAAAAGAACAAATGAAACCAAATGTTAGTCAAAGGAAAGAAATAACAAAGATTAGAAGAGAGAAATAAATAAAATAGAGACTAAAAAGACAATAGAAAAGATTGTCATCAATCATTGAAAAGGTTAACAAAACTGACAAGCCTTTCACTAGACTTACCAAGAAAAAAAGAGAGGGGGCTCAAATAAATAAAATCAGAAATGAAAGAGAAGTTACAACTGAGACCACAGATATACAAATAATTATGAGATTACTATGAAAATATGCCAACAAATTGGACAACCTAGAAGAAATGGATGAATTCCTAGAAACATTCAACCTCTTGTCTGAATCAGGAATAGAAAAGCTGAACAAACCAATTAATAGTAAAGAGATTGAAACAGTCATTTTAAAATGCCCTACAAACAAAAGTGAAGAACCAGAGAGCTTCAATAGTGAATTCTACCAAACATTCAAATAAGAATTAATACCAATCCTTCTCAAACTCCTCCAAAAAACAGAAGAGGAGGGAACACTTCCAGATCCATTTTACAAGGCCAGGATTATTCTGATAACAACATCAGACAAGAATACTACAAAAAAAGAAAATAAGAGGCCAATATCTCTCCTAAGCAGAGATACAATAATCCTCAACAAAATGTTAGTGAATGGAATTCAACAATATATTAAAAAGATCATACACCATGATCAAGTGGGATTTATTCCAGGAATGCAAAGATGGCTCAATATCCACAAAGCAATCAACATGACAGACCACATTAACAAAATGAAGGATAAAAAAAGCATTTGAAAACTCAACATCGATTTACAATAAAAACTCTCAACAAAGTGGGTATAGAGGGACTGTACCACAACATAGTATGAGTAATTTTTAATAATAATTACAAGAGAGGTCATATAAACATGCCCACAGCTAACATCATATTCAATGGCTGAAAGCTTTTCCTCTGAGATCAAGAAAAAGACAAGAATGCTCACTTTCACTGCTTCTATTCAATGGAAGTCATAGCCAGAGCAATTAGGCAACAAAAAGAAACAAAGGCATCCAAATTGGAAAGGAATAAGTAAAACTATTATTATTTGCAGATGACATTATAGTATATGTAGAAAACCCTAAGACTCCACCAACAAAAATGGTTAGAATAAGTCAATTCAGTGAAGTTGGATACAAAATCAATATACAGAAATCTATTGTGTCTATACACCAATAGAAAACTATCAGAAAGAGAAATAAGAAACAATTTCATTTACAAATGCATCAAAAAGAATTAAATAACTAAGAATAAATTTAGCCAAGGAAGTGAAAAACCTATACACCGAAAACTATAGACATTGATGAAAGAAACTGAAGGCACTATAAATAAATAAGATATTCCATGCTAATAGATTAGAATTAATATTGTTGAAAATGTCCATTACCCAAAGCAATCTACAGACTGAATATAATCCTTATCAAAATTCCAAAGGCACTTTACAGATAGAGTTCTAAAAGACATAGAGATGGCTAACAGGAACATGAAAAGATGTTCAATATCACTAATCGTCAGGAAAATGCAAATTAAAACCACAATGAGATATAACCTCACACTTGTCAGAATGGCTATCATCATAAAGATAAGAAATAACAAATGTTTGCAAGGATATGCAGAAAAGTGAACTCCTGCTCACTATTGGTATAGTCACTATTGAAACAGTATGGGGGTTGCTCAAAAAATTAAAAAGAGAACTACCATATAATCCATTAATCCTACTTCTGGGTATCTAGCCAAGAAAATGAAAACACTGACTTGAAAAGACACATTCATACTCATTTCACTGCAGCATTATTTACAATAGCCAAGATATGTAAGCAATCTGTCCATCAAATGGATGAATGGGCAAAGAAGATGTGAAATATATATATATAATGGATATACATACACACAAATATATATACATATATATAAAATGTATATATAGACACATATGTATAAAATGGAATATTATTCATCCACAAAAATAAAGAAATCAGAAATCTTGCCATCTGTGACAACATGAATGGAACTTGGGGATATTATTCTAAGTGAAGTAAGTCAGACAAAGACAAATACCTTCTGATCTCACCGATATGTGGAATTAAAAAAAAATCCATAGACACAGAGGACAGATTGGTGGTTGCCAGAGGTGGAGGTTGGGAGAGGAGCAAAATGGGTGAAGGGGTCAAAAGGTACAAATTTTCAATTATAAAATAATTAAGTCATTGGGATGGCATGGCAACTATAGTTAATAATACTATATTGCATATATGAAAGCTGCTAAGAGTAGATCTTAGAAGTGCTCATCACAAGGAAAAAAATCTGTAACTGTGTGGTGACAGATGTTAACTAGGCTTACTGTGCTGATCATTTTACAATATATACAAACATCAAATCATGCTATACACCTGAAACTAATATAATGCTGTATGTCAATTATACCTCAATAAAAAATGTTAAACAGTATATCAGAAGTACACATGAGCAAAGGTGCAACTAACTGTTGCACTTCACTCTAGAAAAAGTCAAGAATATGGGAAAAAAAAAAGTTAGAAGGGAAAGACTAAGCTGCCAGGCTTTTCCTACTGTGTGACATTTGATAAGACGTTAAGTTTCTGAGCCTCATTTTCCTTATCGGTAAAACAAGGGGGCCAAAGTAAATATTCTCCCTTTAATGTACCAAAAGCATTATATAATACCTTTGTAGTCATATCAGCATTATTTGAATCCAAAGAAACCCTAATAATAATACATTACATTTATAGAGTTCCTCACAGTTTTTAATGTTTTCTCATGTATTCTTCTCATCTGGCAAGTAATAGCACAGCACTTTTTTCACGTTCTAATAAGGAAGGCTAGCCCCTCAGTCAATCCAAGATAATATGAAGCTTCCTGCTCTATAGAGCCTACACTCTGCTCTGGGTGTGGCTCTGGCCATGGAAACAAGCAAACACTTCAGAGAGAGTTGCAGTTAGGGGTGCCATTCAATGGGGTTAAGGATGGCAAAATCATTTTAAAATCCCTTTAAACTCCAATTGCCATTTGAAGGGTACAGGGAATTTTTTAATGAGACACTTTAGGTACTCAGGTACCTGCCACTATACCAGTGATCGGCATAGAGATCAAAAACTAAAATGCAAGCTTTAGTAATTCTTGCCATACTAAA
Source organism: Manis pentadactyla (assembly GCF_030020395.1). NCBI lineage: Eukaryota > Metazoa > Chordata > Mammalia > Pholidota > Manidae > Manis > Manis pentadactyla. The sequence continues at coordinate 57,449,870 of NC_080027.1, forward strand.
TATGTTGAAAGCCCTTAAAGAGTCTGTATCCTTTGAACTGTTGAATCTAGGTGAATTATACAGGTGTTTATTGCACATTCCTTCAACTTTTCTGCATGTTGAAATTCTTCATAATAAAGAGATGGTGGAGGAGACTTTTGGGAAAAAAAAGTCCGTATGCTTTGATCCAAGAATCATATTTCTAGAAATCCTTCCTGAGAAAATAATCAAAGATCTGACCAAAATTTTAGGTATGAAGATGTGGGTGACAGCATTAATTTTTATTAGCAAGAACTGGGAAACAACATACATTTCCATAAATAATCCCATAAATTGTGGCATATCCAAATAATGGGTATTATTTTTTAATGTTCAATAATTACCTTTAAAAATATTTATAATATAGGGGGAAATGTTCCCAATATATTTGGAGGTAAAAAAAATATGGATAAAAGGCAAAATACAGTATATATAGTTGGGTTGTCTTTTTAATACACTCAGAAAAAAAGAGGGTAAATGCATTGAATGTTACAAGTGGTTCTCTCTAGGTCGTGAAATTATGAATGATTGTTGTGTTCTAGAACTCTACAATGAACATGCAGTATTTTTATAACCAGACATTTAAAATTATTTTAAAAATCCTTGTCCTACCTACCTCCCAGAGTAGTGATAAAAAACAAATATGACTGATGATAGTAAGATTTTAAAATGGAATTCCCAGGGAGAGAGCTCAAGTACTCTGTGCCCACATGGCCCGATTAGGTCAGACTTTGGTGACCTGGGATTCTAGAGCCTTCTACAAAATCCCTCCACTCACAGGATGTATCCTACATCGTTGGCAGGTCAGTGCTGGACTGAGATGGTCCACTGCTCCTACCTAGGGCCCCAATGCTCAGGGCTGTGCTCTATGAGGGGTAGAGCATGCAATCAGTGGCCAAGAAAGAGAGACCTTCTAAGAGACCAATCCCAGTAGCCAACAGTCACTATGCCATTACCAGCTTCCAATACCCCAAGTGGTAAAGGCCCTTCTGCCCAGCAAACATGTTGGCAGGCCCTCTGCTACCAACTCTAGGATATGGTGGCTTCATGGTAACTTCCCTGAAGACTTAAACTGGCCCAAGGCTTTGCTCTGCAGCTGTGGTCCCAGGCAAGGCATGGAAGAGGAAAGAATAAGTGAGAGTGTCAAATACATCCTTAGTTTTTTGTTTGGCCACCATTTGCTTGGCTCACCAAGCATTTTGAAAGACAATATACCTGAGTAGGGGTTTAGCTTTGTCACAGTACAGAAGCAGCTTAACTTATACCTATGCTCCTACAGACCTTGCAGCCTGTAACTGGGAAAACTAGGACTCAAAGGACAGTGATTGGTTGAGGGCCAAAAAGCTAGCTATTAGCACATGGGGTCTAGAACTTGGTGTCCTGACTTTCAGTTTATTGTGTTACATTACAGAATCCGTGGCTCTCCAGGGACTCTAGACCCCTGATATTAGAAGGTGCCCTAGACTCTTTCACCTCCGACAGGTCCATTGCTCAGAACTGCAGGAGACTTAAGTTATTATTTTAAGTTGACAGTGACCAAAACATGGGGAAATAAGGTGTCCTTGGGGCTCAGGAGTAATTGACAATGCAAACAGGAAAAAACAGGACAGGCTAGGAATGAGGGGTTGAGGAGACAGAAGAGCCCCCAGTTCCTCAGGATGGATGATACAGAAACAAAGTTAAAGAAATGAACAAATAGTATCTTAATGCTAAGCACATGCAATCATCCATACTGCTCACCAAAGGAGATAAGATAGGAATACGCAGACTGAAATGATGGAACAAATGAGTATTAGGGAAAGATAACTCATTTCTGCCATGTTTTCTTGGTCTTCCTTAGCTTGGCTGTAGCCGAGCTCTCATCAGACAGTGAACTGTGTGGAAAGACCATAACATTCTGAAGGAGCCAATGTTACATTCTGGATTCCTTTAAGATGGTGACTATTACCTGGGGAAGGGGCAGGAGTTTGGTGATGTGCTGCATAATTTCCGCTACTATTTCATATTTTCATATTCCCAGAAAACAAATGATAGAAGAGCAGAGGGTGAGAAAGGGATGGGAAGAAGAGAGAGTGGCAGGGCAAGGAGAAAGAGAAAGGAAGAGTAGGGTAGGGGAAAGATGTTAAGAGTAAAAAGCATTTTTTCATAGTAAACAAGTCAGATGACAAGACAGGAAACATAGAGCTTTTTCTTTCTAACTTAAAAAGGATGGGGACTTCATTATTCTGACTTCTATCCACCTACTAACCTGTCTCCATCTCTCTCCTTAGCCTGTCAGCTTCCAAGGTAATGAAGTATTGAGGTAAATCAGGCAAGAGCATTTGCATATGGACAAAAAAATCCCCCTCTCAGCCCCACTTCTTGCACTGGAACACTCCAAGCTGCCTTGAGTCTTCTCAGTTGGGAGGATGGCTAGCAACGGTGAATTAATTTGGGTGCTTCACTGCAAAGAAGCTAAGGTGCCACCTCGCTGCATGAATACAGTGTCCTGCTGGCTTCCTCTGAGTCATCCGGGTGGCCCAAGCATTGAAAGCAGCTTGACTCCTGAGGGATGGGGCAGCCTGGGGTAGGGCAGTCAATGAGCCAGCAGGGAGCAAAGACACAGGGTTATCCCAAAAGGGTGAACACAGAAAAAAGGACCAGCCTGTAGGTCAAATTCATAGCTCCACGGAACCCTGTCCATCTGGCAGCAGATGGCCATTCTATTCTAGACTTGGTCATTTCCCCTGGAGAAAACCTCATTGGTAATGGTGCTGTCAGTCTCTTTCTCAGTTTGCACTTAATGCTCAGCATTAACAGGACATGCAACCAAAAACAATGCCACAAAGATTCTTAGCAATATCTGGAAAGGAAAAGGAACCTAGTTATCTGCTTGTTTTGTTTTTAATTAAAGGTGTTAGTTATGGGGGGAAGAGTTCCAGAAAAAGCAGACAGTGCATTCTCCAGCCTGGCGGCCTCTTCCCTCTTCCAGTCTGGCAAAGAAAAGGAAGGCTGAAGGGGTCTAGCAAATCAACAGGCTCAGGAAGGAAGTTGGGAGTACTTTTCAGACCAGAAACTGGAGACAGAGGAAACCCAAGCACCTTGCATCCTCAGCATTCCTCTCAAAGTACAAGGTCATCTGGGACAGCAGACAAGAGTGCACTCAGGTATCAAGGTAACTCAGGCAAGATCCATTTGCATATGGACAAAAAAATCCCCCTCTCAGCCCCACTTCTTGCACTGGAACACTCCAAGCTGCCTTGAGTCTTCTCAGGTGGGAGGACGGCTAGCAACGGTGAATTAATTTGGGTGCTTCACTGTAAAGAAGCTGAGGTGCCACCTTGTTGCACAAGTGGCAGGCCCAGCTCTGCACTGACCTGCTATGTAGCCTTGGGCCAGGTGCTTAGCTTCTCTGAGTTTTAGTGTCTATATCTGTAAAACAGATGATATGTGTACCTAATTTAAAAGTATTGGTTTAGTTTTGCCTATTAGAATTTCATATATATACCATGCAGTATGTACTCTTTTGTGTAAGGCTTCTTTCACTCAGAGTAATGTTTCTGAGATTTCATCCACACTGTTGGATCTATCACTTCACTCCCTTTGAAATGATGAATACACTTTCTTTCTTTATCCATACTGCTATTGACTGACACTTGGACTATTTCCAGTTTGGAGCCACTATGAATTGAAAATTCTATCTTTATGATTTTGACTACTCTAGGTACCTCATAGAAATGGAATCATACAGTATTTGCCTTTTAGTGACTGGCTTATTTCACTTAGCTTAATGTCCTTAAGGTTCATCCATGCTACAGCATGTGTCAGAGGTTCTTTCCTTCTTAAGGCTCAGTAATATTCCATTATATGTATATACCACATTTGCCTATTCATCTGTCAATGGACACTTGGGTCCACCTTTTGGCTATTGTGAATACTGCTGCTATGAACTCTCTTCAAGATCCTGTTTTCAATTCTTTTGGATATATATGCACAGGTAGAATTGCTGGAACATATAGTAGTTATTTTTAGTATTTTGAGGAACCACCATACTGTTTTCCACAGTGGCTACAACCATTTTACATTTCCCCCAACAGTGCATGAGGGTTCCAATTTCTTCACATCTTGGCCAACACTTGTTATTTTCTGTTTGGTTTTGTTTTTTATAGTAGCCATCCTAAAGAGTGAGATTGTATCTCATTGTTGTGGTTTTGATTTGCATTTCCCTAATGACTGGTGATGCTGAGCACCTTTTCATGTTATTGGCCATTTGTATATTATCTTTGAAAAAATACCTATGCAAATCACTTGGCCCACTTTTAAAATGAAGCTATTTGTATTTTTGTTGTTTGACGTACTTTAGTTTTACAGCAAATCCTCAAGTCAGGTAATGTGAATCCTTCAACTTTATTCTTCTTTTTCAAGATTGCTGTGGATTTTCAAGGCCCTTTATGTTTTCATATAAATGTTAGAATCAGCTTACCACTTACTGCTCCTCAAAAAGTTCTTGGGATTTTAACTGGGATTGCTTTAAATCTACAAATCAATTTGAGGAGAAGTGACAACAACATTGAGTCTTCTAATCAATGAACATGATCTATCTCTCCATTTATTAAGGTTTTCTTTAACTTCTCAAAGCATTGTTTTGTAGTTTTTATGTACAGGTCTTTAACAATTTTTTGTTAAGTTTACACCTAAATATTTTATGCTATACCACAATATTTTATGCAATACCTAAATATTGTAAATTATAATTGTAAAGTGTAATTGTAAAAAAAATACTGCCTTTTAAAGATCTTCTGATTCTTTGCTGCTGCTAAATTAAAAACATAGTCAATTTCTGAATGGCTTTGTATTCTGCTAACTTCACTTCTTGGTTCTAATAGTTATTTTATAGATTCCTTAAGATTTTCTGTCATCAATCATGTCATCTATGAATAAAAATAATTTACTTTCTGATTTTTTAAGCTTTTTATTGTTTTTTTAAATTTATTGGCACTTGCTACAGCACTCCATCCAGTATAATGTTGAATAAAATTGGTAAGACAGGACACACTTGCCTTATATTTGATCTCAGGAGGAAAATTTTGAATTCTTCACCATTAACTATGACATTTGCATTTTATAAATGCCTTTAATTAGATTGCAGAAGTTCACTTCTATTTCTAATTTGCCAAGGGTTTTTATCACAAATGGATGTCAAAATTTTTTCCAGCATTATTGAAGTATAATTGGCAGATAAAAATTATATATATTTAAGATCTATATGATTTGATACATATACACATTGTGAAAAGATTACCATAATCAAGCTAATTAGCACATCCATCACTTCACATAGTTACTATTTTTGTATGTGTGTGGTAAGAATACTTAAGATCTACTCTCTTAAGAAATTTCAAGTATACAATATAGTATTATTAACTATAGTCATCATACAATACATTAATCTCCAACATTTATTCATCCCACACAACTGAGCCTTTATACCCTTAGGCCAACATCTTCCCATTTCATCCACTTGGCAACCACCATTCTACTCTCTGCTTCTATGAGTTTAACTTTTTTAGACTCCACATATAAGTGAGATCATGCAATATTTGTCTTTTTGTGTCTGGCTCATTTCATTTAGCATAATATCTTCCAGGCTCATCCATATTGTCACAAATGGCAGGATTTCCTTTTTTAAGGATGAGTAATATTCTATTATGTGTATGTGTGTGTCACATTTTCTTTATCTATTCATCTATTGATAGACATTTAGGTTGTTTCCGTATCTTAGGTATTGTGAATAATGCTGCAATAAACAGGGAGGTGTAGATGTCTCTTCAAGACTTTGATTTCTGTATTTTTTATTTATCCCAGAAGTAGGATTGGTGGATAATATCAAAGTTCTATTTTTAATTTTTTTGAGGAACCTCCCTATTGCTCTCCATAATGTCTGCTCCAATGAACATTCCCACCAATATGCACAAGGTTTCCCTTTTCTCCACATAGTCATCTTAAAAGTTGTGAAGTGATATTTCATTGAGATTTGGTCAAGGCATTTGTTGCATTTGTTGAAATGATTATATGTTTTTCCCCCTTTATTTTGTTCATATGATGAATTACATTCATTGTTTTTCAAGTGTTAAGGCAAGTTTTCTTTCCTGGGATAACACAACTTGGTCACAATAAATTATCCTTTTTATATATTGTCAGATTTTATTTTCTAATATTTTGTTAAAGACTTTTGTGACAATGTTTATGAGGGATAAACTCATACTTCTATTTTTTTGTAATGTCTCTGTTGGGATTTGGTATCAGAATATGCTGACTTTATTAAAAAATTTGGAAAGTGTTTCTTCCTCCTCCTCTGTTTTCTGAAAAAGTTCATGTAAAAACTTTTCCCCTTAAATACTTCATAAAATTTGCCAGTTAAGCCATCTAGGCCTAGAAGGTTCTTTGTGGGATAATGAACTTATTTCTTTAATAGACATACAGATATTCAGATTTCTAATTCATCTTGTGTCAGTTTTGGTAAGTCGTTATTTTTTCAAAGGATTTTTCCATTTCACCTACAGTACCAAATTTAGTAGAACAAAGTTGTCTATGATATGACTTTAGTATCCTTTATGTCTTTAGAATTTGCAGTGATAATACTGTGGGTAAAACTGCAATATTTCCAGAATCTCTCACCTGGCCTTAGTGCATCTTCGTATCAGTAGATGTTTCCAAGGGGTAGAGAGAAGTAGTCCATCTCCATATCAAAAATTGAGCGCATATCTGGACCAGAGAGGTAGGGTGGGGCCCCTTTTTGCAGCCAGGTTGTGAGAGACATGGGTGAGCAGAAGTGAACGACTACTTGCAAGCAATAAACAAGTCTCCCCCACTTTACTTCTCCCTTTGACTGATTTCGCTTTCAAAGGTAATTTGCCTGGGCTGGGAGACAGATTTTTCCCCGAGTTACATATGGCAGTAGTTGGCAGGACCTCTGAACCCGAAATCTATCTTCATGGGTGCGACCCTTGGGCAGGCTGCCCCTCGAGATGGTGGGGATATACCTGGAAAACCCCCTGTGGATGGTAGGAAGGTCTGAGTGGCTGCAGTGGTGGAGGTTTCAGCTTTACCCAGAAGCCCCCTATCTGTGGGGCTTCCAATTGGGGAGCCCCTAGTGGGGAATTGGTCTAGGGTAAAGCACCTCCTAGAGTGTGGGGACTTCCCCAGAACTGGGGAAGGGTGGAGACACCAGAAGCTGTGGAATTATCCCTCCGTGAGATAGAAGACTTATTAGAGGCCCTGAGTGGCTGTGCAGCAGCCGGGATTGTGGGATGCCTGTTTATCGAGGACAGAGAGAGAGACTTTGGCACGAGAGAGACGTATTTCAACATCGCTTGGAGGAGCTCGGTGATGACCCATGAGATGCCCTTAAGAAAGTGAGACAGTTATTAAGAAGACAGGTCGCACTCCTGGAAGGTATGTTAGCAGCAACGGTGAAGGTAGCATGAGAATCTGCATTGCAGGAGGCCATAGGGGAAGGGAAGGAAAGAGCGGTGCCTTCAGCCCTGGAGATGGTAAAGGAGGTGTAGGGAGAGGATGAGGGGGTGGGGCCAAGGACCGATCTGTTGCCAAGGCTACCTCAGGAGGCACCAGCCTCTCCTGTATTAAAGACCCACCTGGTTGTAATTAAGAAAATAAAAACTAAACAACCATGGGCTCCTCAGGGGGAGGGGCCACCCCCTCCCCACGTTGCAGAGCACTCCATGCTCTGACCCTACACCCAGTATGAGCTGGTGGACATGAGCATCCAATTTCAGCAGAAGCCATCAGAACCTCTGCCTCCATGGCTTGTTCATCTCTGGGATATGGGGGAGGAAAACATTGTTATGGCGGGGTCTGAAATGGGTAGACTGGCTTCCCTGATGGCTCACCCTTCCCTCCGGCATCTGTTGCAAAGTGCCTGTCACACCTCAGGGCAGCATGTGCTTCCCAGTCGGTTGACAGCAGCCATCAGGGCAGTTTGGCCTAATCAGGGTGATTTACCATACTTACCCACTAGCTGCAAAATAATATGCAGAGCTCCAGCAGGTATTATGGGAATTGGGCATGAAAAATATCATCTATAATATGGACCCCCAGAGCCTCAATGAGTTGTTGTTCACCAGAGGAATGAGAATTCTGGTGCTCCATACAGCTCCCCCATCTCTCTTTGGGTCCCTAGTGACTATTCTTGTCCCCCACATAGGGCAACCCATAAGTGAGGCTACTCATACATTAGCAGATCTGGGGGAGGTTGAAACAAGAGCACAGAAGGAACTAAAGGCTACAACTGAAAGGAGAGAGGCAGAGGGCCCCCTGAAGGTCTTGCAGTCCCTATAAAGGTCTCGAAGACCCAGAAGTGAGTTGATTTGATAAAGGCCAGGATAGTGAAAGAAAAACTTGATGGGCAGCCCAATAGGATCCTGTTAGAACTGTGTCACCAATTAAAGCCAGAGCAGCAGTTCCAGCCGCTGAGGTCCAGGACACAGAAACCAGAGGCAAAGACCCATGTCCAGCCCATGTCCCTGCAAGACTTCTTGGGAGACAGTACTCAGGCTCTGCCTGGGCCCTCATACCCACAGGAGGGTGACTGGGCATCATGGTTTGACTGAGGTGGGGGGTCAAGGCTCCCACCTTGGGGGATGTGGTGGGAACCAGAGGCCACATGTAGAATTAGCAATTTATTGGTCCCCTGTGAATGTACAATGTATCCTAGTGCTGGTGGACACAGTAGCTGAGTGTTCTCTGATTGATGGCAACCCTGAGCGTTTTCCTGGAACCCCTGCTGTGACAGATGGCTACAGGGGTAAGGCGATTAGAGTGAAGAAAGCCCAAACCCATTGGGGATAGAGCATTTACCCCCAAAGGAATGTACTGTGCACATTTATCCCATCCCTGAATATATTTTTGAGGTAGATATCCTGCAAGGCCTGTGGTTACAGACCACTGCAGGTGAGTTCAGACTGAGAGTACGTGTGATTAAGACAATTCTGAGGGAACATGCTAAGCACCCACCTGAAGCTTTGCCTGTACCTTGGTGGGTGACAAATCCTAAACAGTATAAATTGCCTGGAGTACATAAGGACATTGGAGAAACTTTACAGGAGTTGGAGAAGGTAGGCATCATAAAGCCCACTCATAGTCCTTTTAATTCCCCAGTGTAGCCAGTGAAAAAGCCAGATGGCTCCTGGCGTATGACTGTGGACTACAGAGAATTGCATAAAGTCAACACCCTGTTTGCATGCTGCTGTCCCCTCTATAGCAGCACTTAAGGGCACACTCAGTTGTGAACTAGGGATGTACCATTATGTTGTGAACTTTGCTAATGCTTTCTTCTCTATTGACATAGCACAGGAAAGTCAGGAACAGTTTGCCTTCATCTGGGAAGGCCAGCAGTGGACATTCACTGTCCTTCCATGGGAATACCTCCACAGGCCCACCATTGTCACAGACTTGTAGCCCAGGACTTGGCCACATGGAAAAAACACAAACAGTGTGACTGCATCACTACACTGAAGACATTATGCTCACATCTGATTCCCTTGAAGATTTAGAAGGGGCAGGTTTTAGACTGCTGCAACATTTTCAGGAGAAAGTATGGGATATGAACAGCACAAAGGTTCAGGGACATGGTTTGCCTGTTAAGTTCTTGGGGGTTGTCTGGCCGGGCAAAACTAAAGTTATTCCAGAAGCAGCCAGAGACAAGGTCCAGGCTTTCCCTACCCCTACCACTGTGGCAGTATTACAAGAGTTTTTAGGTCTTTTGGGCTACTGGAGAGTGTTTATTCCGCACTTGGCAAAAATTCTGAAGCCCTTATACCGGCTGGTACAAAAGGGCATCAGGTGGGTCTGGAATGAAACATGTGCAGCTGCTTTTACTGTTGCTAAGCAAGCAATCAAGGCTGTACAGGCCTTGAATGTAATGGATTTAACAAGACCCTGTGAGCTAGATGTTCGTGTAGCCAAAGATGATTATGGATGGGGTCTCTGGCAGCAGCTTCAATGGACAAGCCAACCTATTGGATTCTGGTCACAACTATGGAAAGGAGCAGAGGTCCGGTACACCTTGATAGAGAACCAACTGGCTGCTGTGTACCACGCCTTGCTGGCTATGGAGCCCATCACCAGAACAGCTCCGACCAAGGTAATAACCACCTATCCCATCACAGGGTGGGTGCAGGACTGGACCCAAAGGCCACGGAGTGGTGTGGCACAGACACATACACTGGCCCAATGGGGTGCATATTTACAGCAGCATAGTACCCTCTCTACTAGTCCCTTAAGTGGAGAACTCCAATGCTTACTGGGGCCAGTGATGTATACCAGTGGGAAGCAGGAAGAACTTGCTTTTGAGCCATTGGTAGCTCAAAGTCCTTATCAGAAGGGAAAAGCCCCTATACCTGAAGATGCTCAGTTATACAGATGGCTCCAGTCGTGGGCAGCCCCTGAAGTGGAGGGCTGTGGCTTTCCATCCTAAGACTGAGACAATATGAATGGAGGATGGAGAGGGGAAGAACAGCCAATGGGCAGAGTTATGGGCAGTATGGCTCATGATCACCCAGGAGCCCTCCCCTATAGTTGTCTGCACTGACAGCTGGGCTGCCTATTGGGGCTTGACCCTGTGGCTACCAACATGGTACCATGCCAACTGGATGGCTGGTCACCGGCCCCTTTTGGGGCAAGAGCTGCGGCAAGACCTATGGGCCTCTGATCAGACTAAGTCAGTTACCATATATCATGTGACTGGCCATTTGGCTTTGGCATCCCCAGGGAAAGGCAAAGAAGACACATTGGCCCAGGTGTGCTGGCTAAAAGGAAAGCCTGCCTCTGATGTAGTCCAGTGTTTGTTGCACACGAGGCAAAAGACAATGTGGGCTATAGCCCGTCAGTGAGGCTTGCCACTTATCTTTGACAAAGTCAGCAGAGCCTGGAAGGAGTGCTTGTGTGCTCTAAGAGGGACTTACACCAAGTCCCGTAGCAACATGAGACAATAGTAAGGGGGCCAATACGCCTTGTCAGGTGGCAGATAGACTATATTGGGCCTCTGCCCATATCTGAAGGGTATCAGTATGCTATGACTTGTGTGGATGCTACTGGACTGTTAGTTGCTTTTCCTGCACATCATGAGATCAGCAAATCACCAAAAGGGGCCTAGAATGTGTCTTTGCAGCCTATGGCCAGCCACAGGTGATTGGGAGCAATTAAGGTACCCACTTTACTGGACATGCTTTACAAGAATGGGTGCAGCAATTAGGAATACAGTGGAAGTTTCATGTACCATATAACCCTATTGAGGCAGGCATGATAGAGAGGTACAATGATTTGTTGAAACCTGGCCTCAAGTTGGACACCAATAGTCTACGGGGCTGGTCAGTTAGGCTATGGACAGTGCTTTGGGTTTGAATGAGAAGCCCAGAAAAAGAGCCTTGAGCCCTGTAGACATGCTAAGACACCTTGCTTCCTCTCCTATACAACTGTATGTGCAAACCAAAGTGGAGTTATTAAAGCCAGAATATGGTCAGCAGAGCCACATCCTGTTGTCGGCCCCAACTGTGTTAAACCGTGGAGACTGTTGAGTGGACATGGCCCTGGACATTTTGACACATGGACCAGTAATGGCTGGCCCTTCTGGCACCTTGGGGAAAAGGCCTAGAAGCTGGTCTCCTGTGTGTTCCTGGAGTAACAGATGAGTGACCCCCCCAAAGATCATGATAGTGTACTCAAAATGTCTGGAAGGTAAGAGCATCTCACAGGAAAGTTTTGTTTTATCTTTATGGCCAATGCATGTACCTCCCATAGACCTATATATTGACCCATCTTTAACTCCCACAGGGATAGAGGTGAAAGTCTGTATACCAGACAGGATGAGATCCCATTCCTGCCACTGTCCTATCACAGGACCACTCTCCTGCATACATCCTACCTAATGGACAAGACTTGCCTATGCTGGTGTCATTAATACATGTATCTTATTGGCTTTAAGATTATTTTCTTCTATAGTCCCTGTGGCCTGGACCTGCACCCTGGCTGCAGCTGGCACATGAATGATTTCTCTGAACTCCCTACCCATTCAGCTCCTGACTGCCTGTCGAATGGGTGAGCTATGGACTAAATCTGCATAGGATTTTGAACTTAGCTGAATCCTCCAACTTGAGGATTATCATGATTTTATTGCTGTTGTTATTGTATGTTATTAGTCTGGTTACAGTGTTCCAGTTTTCTCACACAGGGGCCATTGTGGAAGATGGGGAGCAAGTAGATTGTCAGGTGAGATTTCTGGAGCGGTGGGCTGTGGGTAAAATTGCAGTATTTCCAGAATCTCTCACCTGGCCTTAGTGCATCTCTGTATCAATAGGTGTTTCCAAAGGGTGGAGAGAAGTAGTCCATTCTCTGTATCAATAGGTAATTACAAGGGGGAGCGAGTGCATATCTGGAGCAGAGAGGTTGGGTGCGGCCCCTTTTTGCAGCTGAGACACAGGTAAGCTGAAGTGGACAACTGCTTATAAGCAATAAACAAGTTTCTCCCACTTTTATTTCTCTCTTTGACTGATTTCGGTTTCAAAGGTAATTTGCCCCAGGATGGGAGACAGATTTTCCCCCAAGAGTTACATATACCTACTTTCATTCCTGATAATTGGCATCTCTTTTTTCTTGGTCAATCCAGCTGGGTTGTATCATTTTTATTGGTATTTTCAAAGAACTGCTTTTGCTCATTAACTTTTCTCTATTTTTGTCTGTTTTTATTTCATTAATTCCTGCTCTTTTATTATTTCCTTCTTCCTAGTTATTTTGAATATACTTTTCTTTGCCAGCTTCTAAAGGTGGAACATTAAGTCACTGAATCTTGTCCTTTTTTCTTTTCTAACATATGCATTTAAAGATATACATTTCCTTCAAAGGACTGCTTTCATGGCTTGCCACAAATGTTGATGTGTTCTATTTTCATTATCATTCAGTATGAAGTTTTTCTAATCTTTTTACTTTGAAGTAAATTAGGAGGAAAAGTACAAGAACTATACAAATAACTTCCGTTTACCCTTCACTCACATTCCCTAAATATTAACATTTTACTACGTTTGCTCTATATTTCCTTTCTTCTCTTTCTCCATTTTTCTCTGAACTATACCTAAGCAAACTGCTAAACTGAGGCCCTAACACTCCAAAATGTGTTAATATATTTGCCACCAAAAGTATCAACATTTTCTACAAAACAATTCAACCATCGAAACTAAAAAATTAACACTGGTATCTAACTACCAACAAGACATCAGGCTCCATTTTGGTTTCACCAATTGTTCCAGTAATATCCTTTACAGTAAAAGGATCCAGTTCACAGTTGTACATTTCATTTAGTTGCCCTGTTTCTTTGGAACAGTTCTTCAGTTTTTCCTTGACTTTCAGTACCTTGACATCTCTGAAGAGTCAGGCTGCTTTTGGAAAGTGACCACTTTCCAGTTCCTTCAGGTAGTTATTTTTTATACTTTGAGTTTACAGTTATGTTCTGTGAAAGTGCTGGTCTGAAAGAACTACTCTTAACAATACCAGAAATGGAATTGAGATGGGATTCAATTCCTTCTGACCACAAATCCCACACGAAAACCTGCCACTGTCTGTCTGACTAGCATGACAGCTCTCACATCTACAAACAGGTATCCACTATGCAGCCTCATAGCATTTTATATGATTTTCCCAAATATCTATGAATTATAATTAAGATGATGCCTATACAGAGTTAAAAATCACATAGTACAGTACCAAAAGAAAAGAAAAAGTCTCCCACTGAACATGAAAAGAAGTATCACTAAGGAGCAGAGTCTTTCAATTCCATGCCTGGCACAGCAGTGAAAGGAAAACTAAAGGAAACTCTGTCTGGGAAGCAGAAGACCTAAGTTTCTAGTCCTGGTTCTACTGCCCAAAAATGGCTTTACGTAAGCCACGTATTCATGTAAAAAGTATTTGCTCAGCTGCAAGTAGCCTATTTAACCCCTCTGTGCCTCAGTTTCCTTACCTGAGAAATGCATATCACACTATCCACCTTTTCCATATGCCCCATGGGCAGGAAAGGAGTGATGCAATGATGCATGCTGAGAGCACTCAAAGTTGAAAGCAGAATACATAGGTAATGATGTATCAAGTATTAGACCTCCGAAAAAAATCAATGTGGAAATCAGAAGCCTCAGCTGGAATATAGGAGACAAATTTAGATGAGCTGAGAATGGAAGAATCTATACTCTGTTGATTTTATATTACTCTACCACCTATGCCCACACTGTCCTAGCTACTAGCCACTTGTGGCTATTTAAATTTGAATTTTGAATTAGTTAAAATAAAATAGAATTGAAAACTCAGTTTCTCTGTCACACTAGCACATTTCAAATGCTCAGCAGCTACATGTGGCTATCAGCTGCTATACTGGACTTACATAGGCCATTTCCAACATCATAGAAAGTTCTACTGGAGGAGTACTGATCCACACTATTTCACACTACGTATACTCGTAACTGCCTGATAGCAATGTCATTGCTGCAGAATTAATACATATAAGCTAGCCTACCACTACAAAGCAAAACAAAAAATTGCAAAGAAATTCAAATAGATAAGAGTTACAACCAAACCAGAATGGTACTGACTGCAGAGCTTCGGAAGTACTCCCGGAACTGCTCATTTCACAGATTAGGAAGCTGAGCCGCAGGGAAGCAGAGTCTCTGGCCCCAAGTCCCACAGAGGGTTAACATTAAAGAGTTCAAAAAGGAATCCCAGCATTTCATAGCTTAGGCTTTGCAGTTATCATCTGGGTTTTAATCATAACTCAGTTACTTACTGGCCATGCAGCCTTGGACAAGTGACCACCTTCGAGCCTTACTCTCCACATCTGCAAACTTGGTAATAATAATCCCAACGTTGCGAGGTTGTCATGAGGATTAAAGAGATGATGTCTAGAAAGTGCTTAGCAGAGAATCTGGCACCCCACCGGGACTTGGGAAATGCTATCTGCTTCATTATTGCTTAATATGCTGCTTTTTCCCCTACACCACAAACTGATCAGGGAGGCTTGGGCCACCAGATGCATCATCATCATGGAGCTGGTGAGTGGCGGAAGGAACAGGGAAATTATGCAGCTGGCAAAATGTGCCAGGGGAGCAGAATGATAAATGCATTATACAGCAGTAACTACAGAACTGCTCTCACAAGTCCCCATGCAGTAGCAGAAATTTCATCTTGAGGGATGCAAAGTGAAATGTACCATTTGCGTGCCTCTGTGCTCTTACCCTTAAATAGGCATCCAAGAAATGGAGCACTGCAGACTGAGAAAGATGCTTGTATTTCTATGCCCCTCATGCTGAGACAAATGGAGGAGTCAGCATTCTGTTTTTGTTCCTCTCACTCCAGAACTAATACATCACAACTCTGTTAGCAAACACTCAGCTATCCCACAGCAGACCTCTGCAAGCCTGCTTCAGAGTGGGTGGAGTTCTAGCCCCCAAGGCTTCTCCATGTGCCTCCTGGGTGACCTAGCCCCAGTCCCTGCCCCCAATAATATAAGATTGGGACAAAAAAATCCTACAATTCACTGCCCACTCTGCAGCACCATATACTCTTCTGGAAGGTCACCACACAGGAGGAGACCACATGTTAGAAAAAAAACAAATAGCAACAGGTGACTCAGACTCCAAGTGAAGAGGGGTTTCCATCCAATGCCATGGAATCTCAACCATTTGCTTTCTGATAGGCACTGTGCCTTGCACTAAATATACAGCCACAACCAGGACGTGGCACCTGTCCTCAAGTAGTTACATCTGAAACGGCAACTGGTGCTGCCAAAAAAAAGCCAACTGGGAAGGTTCATCTGAGCTTTGTAAAGGGTACAGTTTGGATTTGCAGGTAGGGGGACTGGGGTGGAGATACTCTGAAATGCATCACTGCTGCTACCATGAGTGGAAACAGAAGCCCAAGAAAGGACCGTGAAGAAATAAAATCTTTTCCCAGTTCCTCAAAGGCACACATTAATGTCCCAGCTTTAAAGCAGCAGCTTCTGGGGAAGGAAAGCCATTCATTCAGTGGCTCTGCTCACCTCTAGTCTGCATGCAGGCCCTGAGGAAGGAAGAATAAGCTGTCACAGGCTTTACCTCTTCTGGCACCAACTGGACTTCTAGGGGTGTGAGTAGGGTGAGCACTCTTCATCTATTTGCCCTCCTGCCTGGAAAACCACCACCCAGTTGCCCGTATGTTCTCTGGTTCACATTACCATTGTGTTAGCTATGGTACTCCTCAGCTGTGTCTTTAGGCAAGTTACTTCCTCTTTTACAAAATGGGGATAAAACAGTACACTGCTTCATAGGACTGTGGTAAGAATTGAAAGTCATGTTTATAGAGTGCTTAGCATATATGGAGTACATAGTCAATGTTCAACAAATAGGAGTTATCATTATTATTTCTAAAAAATCCTATTGTACCAATAAAGTCTTTCTTAACAGCCAATCTCAGTGCTTAAACTCAAGCCTGCCAACACCATCCCCAGGTTTATTGCCCCAGTAGGAACCAGCCTCTTCCCACAGATTCTTCAGGCATCTAAACAGGCTTGATCTTCAGTGCCCCACCTCCCAAAAATGAGTCTTCCCCTGCCTTCAAATTTCATCTCCTCTAAGAAGCTCTCTCGAAGACACCAGTGATGTGGCCAACACCTCTTCTCCCTGACACTGCCTCTAAATCTCTGCTCACAAGTCTTCAGCTCTTACCTGTAGGGCATTTACACTATCAACCACATTCCATTTAGAAAGATTTAGGACTCCATGTCCTCCCTATTGTCACATTCTAAGTCCACAGCTTGAATGCATACTGGGTACTTGACAACTCCTGATGGATAAAGCGGAACACAAGAATCATGGAAATGATTCACATCAAACTTCAGCTCTGTGATAATTGATAAAAATTTCCAAAGAGCTACCAGAAATTGAAGTTTCCTGAAAACCCACAGAGGGGTGGATATGACAAAGAAATCTACTAACATAACTTATATTTGTTTATTGCTTCATAACTTATGCAACATTTTCACATTCACAATATCATTTTGACAACAACTTGGAGAGGTAGGCCTAATAAGTATTATATCTGACAGATGCAAAATCTGATGCACAGAGTTGTAAAGCAGTTTGTCCAAGAATCAAGACACAAAGTCAAGTCTCTCAATTCTTCTAGGTACTTCTCCTATTTGTTGCCCCTTCATGCAGACTATCCACCAGTGACGTGCATGCGCCAAGCTATTAATAAAAAAGTCTTACCCAAAAAGGACGACATGGAAATAAAACCACAGAGAAGATATTCAAGAATGACTAAATTACCTTTCTGGAATGAGGAACTTTCCTCACTCAATCCTGGGTGTGCTGGATACAACAGATGTATTTTACTCAGCAGCCATGAGCAACCATCCTCAGCCAGCTGGGTCTCCTGAAGTAGCACATGGGGAAGATCCACAAGGGAGTTACAAGCAGCCTCCCAGCACGGTGAGTGGGCTCCCTCTCTGCTGCCTGCTTTCCTTTCTCCGTACACTTCTGGCCCCTTTGAAAACCTAAAGTTTCATGATTGATTGTTGTAGCAGCTGCTCTTTTTGCAAAGACATTTCTGATTCCTTCCATTTGTGCTTCCCACAGCCAGTCTCTGAGTCTCGGAAGATACCAGGCATCCAATAAAAAGAGCTCCCTTCCAAACAGCATGCCAGACGTGGCCACCACCAGGGATAGCATTCCCACAGAATGAACTACTACATCACAGAGGGAATTATATAGTCATACAAAGACTAACTTCTTTCTTCTAGTCACAATTTGATGGCCCCTCTACCAACTGGCATGAGGTCTTGGGGTTCTGAAGGCCACATGACAGAAGAATGATTTGGTCTTTTGCTTCCTTAGAAGAGCAATGCTTTCTCTTTATCTACCTCAAGAGTCACCTACCAGGCAAGACCTCAGTGGCTCAGGACACTGCAGGCCAAGAAGAGGCTAAAACAGTTGGGAATAACATTTGGGAAAGAGAGGTGATTAAAGGCTGGCTCCTACAGGCTGGCTCTAGGGAAGCCTGGCAGAGAGGCTTGATTCAGGCTGGTGCCAATATCAGAGAGGGCCTCCAAGCAGAAGCTCTGAGCAGTAGCAACCCTCAGAATCAAGCAGATGGTATTTTATTGGGAAATTAGCCATTCAGAACAAGGTCCCACAGTGACTGGGGGTCTAGGACACAGAGTCCAGTCCCCAGACAATGAGACTAGCAAAATCCAGGTCTGCTTAGGGTAGGGTTTTTATGCAAGTGGAACTGGAGAGGTCCAGTTATCAGAATGGGGCCTGTGTGAGAGGGAGAATGTGTTTAAGAAAGGCAGAGGAAAGGCCAGGTTCTCACAGTCGAGGAACCAACCTTGGGCAGCTAACATATTACAGATCTGACATCACAAGAGGGATCAAGGATGAGATAGGTAGAGAGAAAAGGGCTTCAGGGACAGCAGCTCAAAAGATCCAAAGGTGGGTAATAACACCAAGAAAGGTTTGTCCAGCTGGATGGCAGGAATACTGAGATGGACATAAGACATAATCCTTGTTATCCACTGGGATGGGTAGTAATTGTCCAAGCAGCCAAGGGCAAAAAGAAACAGAAGAATCAGCACTTGCAGACTCAGAAATATCAAACACCATGACGACTTCATTGGTTCGGCATGGACGGCATGCAGAATGCAAGGGAGAGAATGGTAGAAGGTGAGACTGATGGGATGGGATCAAGAAGGGCATCTTATGACAAGCCACAGATCTGGGACTTCATCCTGGATGGGAAGCCATACATTCATCTCCATAACAGTCATTAGCTGAGCATCCACTGTGAGCACTAATCAAGGTGATGGGGATACGGTGGTGAACAAGGCTGATAACAATCCTGGAACTTATGCTCTAGTAACTCCATTCTTTACACACTGGCTGTGGGGATTAGAATTGTGTGTTTCTCCTACCCCTTGAGGGCAGAGGTGGGTCTTATTCTCCACTACATTCTAACAGCTCAGCTAGGTTTCCTACAAATAGTAGATTTCCTAAATAGTGTTTATTGTGGGAATGAATGTTTTCGGTATTTTCTAAGAATCTTAAAAAGAAAAAAAAAGCATAACACAATTAGATTTATATTTTATTACATCATTTTGGCAGCTGGGTTGGAAATGCTGGGATGAGGCCAAACTAGAGACAAGGTTTTCTCAGCTAAGGGGCTGTTACTGTAATTAGGCAATAGATAATGGGGGGCTGCACTAGAGGAGCAGTGGTAGAGATGGAGGTAGTTTTAGTTCCCTGGCCAACCAATTCACTAAGCCTTCACAGACCTCATATTTCTGCCATCAAACCGCTGCAGCCTCCTTTAAACCTTCACTGGCTTCTGTTTCCACTCCAAACCTCTGCATGATTTACTTTCACCCTGGGACAGCCCAGTTTTCAAGGTCAAATGCAACAAAAGACAGCTGGTCAGCTCCAGGGTGACCCTGGGCACGGCCTGGGGCAGTCGTAATGCTGCAGAGCATGGTGGTGACACATGAGGTCACTGGAACTTTAAATCAGTGCTGATGAATTTCCTCCACTGCTGAGAGAAAACAAGCCAGGAACATCCTTGCTATGGATGCTGATGGCTACCTCGAAAGGAACTCACATTCTCTGGCACTGAACAGAGTGGCGATTGGCTATGGATTACCAAGCATCTGCTCTCCATTATTTTCACTGGCACTGATTCTAAGAAGTGTTTACCACAAGATCCAGGATGGTTTAGGTAGCTCCTAAGATCTCAAGTGATTAAGGCAAAAGAGTAGCTCTGACCCATACTTAGAACAAAACCTGTATTTGAAACACAGAGTGGCTCAGATGCTACGAACCCAGTAATAACTCTTGCACAGCACTCTGGAGTTTACAAAAGCCTTTATAATCTTATTTGCAGCTTTCAATTTACCCTTGGGCAAGGTAAAGCAGGTATTACTACTTCCATTTGGAGACATTTTGACTAAACCCAAACTCAAACTCACATATATTGAAGGTGACAGAGCAGAAATCCCAACCCGGGTCTCATTCCACATTCAAGACTCTGTCCATCAGATGTTCACCTGCAGCTGGCACTGCGGTTTACCATGATTATGAGTCCATTTCACTGCCCGGGCCTCACTGAAGCTAGTCCTTTCCTCCTGCTTTTCCGGACCCAGGTTGTGAGTCTGGAGAGGGCCACCAGGTCTCGGTCAGACCCAGCTACCACCTAGAGAGAGCCAAAGCCGGAGCCCAGGGCCACATCCTGGTCAGAACGACCCAGAGAGGAAGCTGCTGGTAAACAGGGCCAGCAGTGAGAAGGAGGGCTCTGAAAGCCAGCTTCAAGTCCTCGTTCTGCCGTGTACTGTGTAACCTTGAGCTCATGGCAGCTTTCTCTTCAAACTTCAGTTTCCTCATGCCTAGAATAAGGGTAGCAGCAACTGCCCTCCCGACCACTCAGGGGGCAGAGCCAATAATGGTGCCTTCCTTCCCCGCTTCCAGGCAGTTAGCTGCCAGTCCATGCTGGACGGACCCATTACAGAGTAAAGGGAACTCGTCCCTCCCTGGAGGCCTCCCCCTTCCAACCCCATCACACCAGCAGGCAATTTGGCTTCCAATCTACCCAGGAACACAAGCCCCCAGCAGGAGCTCTCACATTTTCTCAGCACACTTCTATTGATCCTTCACTTCGTATCAAGGCTGGCCCTAATTATGGAAAGATAAATAAGACAGTGTCTGTGCTCAAAGAATTCAAAGTTTGAATTACAGATGGACATATTAATAATTACTGTATTATCAGTAAATACTGTATTACAGTATTGGACAGCAACTTTGTCTTGTCTTTGTGAATTTTTAGCACGTTGCACTGTGTGTGGCCTGCAGTAGGATGCAGTCAGTGTTTATTGAATAAATAAATAAAACTAAGGTAGAATATGACAACAAAGGATACACACACTCCAATGAAATCATTTCTCTCCACTCAAAAGTTCTAACTTCACATATCCCCTTTTTTCTTTACTCCCATGCTCAAAAAAAAAGTCCTTCCTTCTTGTCAGCACTAACCCCTTCACAGTGATTTCAACCCTACCTCTCCTTGGGGCACTGCTCCAGCTATGCCTCCTCCCTCTAGCATCTTTACTCATAAGCTTCCCCTCTCACTCGCTCTCGTGCTTTCTTACAGACTCTGACACACTCGTTTCCCCAAGCTCACAAATCTAACTGGACCCAAGTTCTCCTTTAAAGTCCTGGTGCTTGTTCCCATCTTCCTCTGACCAATGGATCTCCTGAAAGGGTCATTCACACATCATCACCCTTTCATTCCCTATGTCCCTGCATCAGCCTCCACCTTATCACTAGTTTCTCGCAGAAGCATCACCAAGGCCTCCCCATCACCAAATCCAGTGGTCTCCTCTCAGTCTCTAACCTCTGTGACCTCCCTGTTGAAATGTCCTGAGTTTCTGAGATACTGCAGTTGCTACCTTGCTCTCTCCCTCTCCTGTCAATACTCAGTCTCTATCTGGCTGCTGTTCCTCTGCTTTTCTCTGAAAGCAAGTTCTTGCCAAGATTCCCGTTACTTTGCATTAGCTCCCTTGAGAACTAATTTAATGTCAAAGCTTCCAATTCAGGAAGCCTTTCCAGTCACCACCTCCCACCCCAACCACCCGCCTATCCCAACCCTGCAGAATCCAACAGAACCACAGGGACTAAAAATGCAAGAAAGAAAAGGTCCCCAAGGACATGGGAAGGAATGGGATCAACTTATTTTCATTGTCCAACTCTCTTGAACCTTGTCACATTCTGCCTGCCCTGCAACATACCTGTCTTAGCCCTGCCACTAGTCCACAAGCTTCTAAGATGCCAACTGTCCCTCTCTTCTCTGCTTCCCCTACTTGGCTAATGTAGGGCTTGGACAGACAGGCATACTTAAGCATCTGTTGGATAAAAGAAAAAAAACCAAAGATGAAAATGAGTGAGCACAGTAAATTGTGAAGTGCTCAAGGACTATGTAAGTCTTGACATCGACAGAATTTGTAAGAAACTTCCAGGTTGTTCAAACACATTACAGGGTCAGAACCTATCTGTTTCTGGCTTTGAAGAATATTTGATGTCCAAATGCCTGAAGAACAGAAATATATATTCCTAAACCGGTCTGGGATTGAGAAGAGTAGCCTATAGGGAGAGAGAAGAGGAGCTAAAAAGGACCATATGCTTCCAAAACCATTTCTTTCACCCATTTTTCATTTAGGCAGTCACTCATCCACTCAAGCACCTACCAGGTGCTGGGAACACAGCTTTGAATAAGATAGACAAGGTTCTTGCACTCTGGATCTTATATTTTAATGAGAAGAAATGATAATTATAAATAAATAAGAAAATAACAGGGAGTAAGTGCTTGCTATATCATATCCTTTATCTCTCTTTCAAATGAGATAGCCCTGTCTGGTGGGTCTTTCTCTCTTCTGAGGGTTCACACAGACAAACCCAGGCCCCTGCTTTGAGGTTGGTTTTGTATTATTCCTCCTCCTGTTAGGCAGCAGCTACAGCACAGATGTGCTCATTTTCTAAACTCCAGTGAACCAGTCTTTGGGTGAACACTGCTACCCTGTTCAGAGAGGCCTCTAAAGCCTGCTACACACACTGGAAGGTTTGTACTGCCTTAGCACCATGGTCTCAGAGATCTCATGCTCCTCTAAGAATAACAGTGATGCTTCAGATGGCTTACCAGAGACTGCCTGGGAATGCTTTTTCAGGTTGTGTTCAATTCTGTCAGAGCCCTCTGGACTCAGCTGATTGCTGGTGGTAGATTTCTGTGTTATTTAGGGCATCGAAGTCCCACAGTCTTGACACAAACTTAAAATTAGAAATGCATTAAATATAGGAAAGGAGGAAGGTCATTCAGGAAGGCAGCCTTCTGAGGGAGCTGTAGGACAAAGACGCCCTGGAAACTTCCAGGTTCATTAATGGGTTTTACACAGCATTCAAGTGGTATTTCTCCTGCAGAAATAATACTGTGGAAAGCGGAGAGGACTGGCTCAAACTTCAGCTAACACAGCTGAGTGACTCTGCAAACTAAAAATAGCTTCTTTCCCACTCATTCTGACAGATTTCACTTAGACCCTGTGCACAGGCTGACCCTCCAACAAACAGTTTTAATCCTGCAGCACAATGAGGGCTGATGGCTTTTGGGCCTGACAGGTATTCAAATCCCAGTTCAACTCTTGTTTATTTCCACATTTCCGGCTTCTGCTCCAATGGTTGCATGTGTGCACCCACATGTACATGTACACTGGGCCCTCTGGCTGGGATCTGGTGCTCAACCAAACGTGGGCAGAGTTTAAACCAGGAACATGACTCAGGACCACGGCTGCAGACCGAGCCCAGCAAGGCTCTCGGAAACACTGGGAATCAGGCAGTTGGTCTTGGGTCTTCTCCTAATTCCTAGCTTGCCCTTCTGAGCTTCAGTTTGCTCAATTATAAAATGAGAATAATAATTCCTATTCTGGCCTATTTCATAGCATAGAGGTGGTATAGCAAGATGTAAAAGCTATTTCCCTTCAGACAGGACTCCCATCAGAAGGAAGGAGGGCAGGGATAGGGCGGCCTGGACAGGAAGCCAGACTGCAAAACTAGGCTGGACCACTGGAATGGGAAGGCGTTCAGAATGTACCAGGAGTTAGAGCAGACCTAAATCCACAGCTTTAGTTCATCCCTCTGCCTGCAGTGTTCTTCTGCCCTGACAAAACTCCTACCCATTTTTAAGAACCCAATTCAAACAACACTTCTATTTGTGAGTGTCTTCAGAATAAATCATTTCACTGTCACTGCTCCCTTGGCCTTTTGTACACACTTCTAAAAGCGCTTTTCACTCCATAGAGTAACAATTTATTTACATACCTAAAAGTTCTTTGAGAGAAAAGATATGTATTATCTTTGGATCCACCTCCCTGCCCACCACCACTGTGTGCTCACATGGCAGGTGTCACCCAATGTTCACTGGGTTGACAGTGGAATGGGCAAGAGCACAAATACCAAGAGGGAGGTAAATCCAAGAGAGCAGGAAGGTGGAACAACACACACAGAGCCAGAAGTGAGTGGTGAGCACGGAATCCAGGAAGGCAGTGTCACCTGAGTCTGCCTGTCCCCAGCAATAAGGTCATAGCTGCAGGGAAAAGAGTCAAAGATAAACAGTAAGTCCTGAGAGGACCAGGTGGGAGCATTATACTAAGTCCCAATGACCTAAACTGGAACAGGAGGCCCTGGGGACAAGGAACAAGGCCAGAGAAAAGAGCCAAGGCAAAGAGGCAGAGCAAGGCTCAACTGCTACTGAAACCTGAAACTTCTAGATTAGTTAACATTCGAGGTCTGCCAAAGTGAACCAGCAGCTAGGGGTTAAGTGATCTTGGTTATGACACTGAGGGACTCCAGGGGCATTACAATTTTAAGTAGTGATCATTCCCATGCAAGAAGAATCTGAGATAGAAGGAACTCTCAGATCTGTAAGAAATATTAGGGATCAACTGATCTAACATCCCCAACCTACATGTATGGGAACAAAAGGTTCAGGAGGAATAGAGTATTGCCCAAATACATTAAGGCAGAACCAAAGCTAGCACCCAGATCTTCTGACTCCTAGACCTGGTGACCTTAGCTGTTTACCTTCAGTCAAACAGGCTTTCTGATGGTTCCACTAACACAACAGGTGCTCAGCTCAAGCTGCCTCAGAATCATGGGGAGCCCCAGTGTATTCACTAAGTGAGTACAAGCACTTCTGACCCAACCATGAAATGTAGGCTCCCACCTTCCCGCAGAGCTTAGAGCCAGTGTTCCATGGGAAACATGCAGGTAGCTGCCCCCATCTGGGCTTGGAAAGTGAAATGCTGCTGAGGTGTATGTTTGCTGTCAAGGAGCAAACAAACCTGTTCCAACACACCCTTCCCTGACATGTGCATGGGAGGATTGATCCTGACCACTGCGCCACCCCCAGAATTTTCCAAGAGTGGTAAATGTCTAAGACAAAGCTGATAGGGTGTGAAACACAGAGCTTTGCCTATGAACATTAAACTTCACAAGAACATTAAAGGAAAACCTGCCAGATGTAAAATCTCAAAGTCTTTCTCAGGCTAGAGAAGATGTGGCTCAGAAGAATGAATCAGAGACCCTGACTCCCAGACTTCCAGAACTTTCATCCAGGTAATGGTACATATGCAAAAGGACATATGCAATTTTATTTTACCTACAGAAAGTATGTGAGCTTCAAGTAATTCAAGTCCAAGTTCTGGGCTCACTATTAACTTACTGTTTGATTTGGGGCCTGTGACTTACCCATTTTGAGCCTTAGTCTCCTGGTTCATAAAGCAGTAATTATTAACACCTGTTCCCAGGTTTATTGTGAAGAAGAAATTACCTATGGAAAGTATTTAGCATGCTACCTGGCCCATAATAACCACCAAGGAGCCTTATATTTATCTGCCTTCTTCTGTTCATGGGAAGGAATGGTTGCACCACAATCCAACTCTCTTTACCTGTGCTTTCCCTGCTTGGCTGTCCTTCTGGACCTTTCTGGGCAGACATCCCACCTGAGGAGACAGTTTGCTCCTCACTCTCCCATCGCTCATGGGCCATACTCAGGTCCTTGAAAGTCAGCAATCAACAGCATAGTTCAAGGCTGTTCCCGTCTCCTCAGGTGTCTCTGCATCTGCCTGGCCAAGCCCCTGCCAGGATTATACCTAGTTAGTATGGCTCTTGTCTCTGCAAGGTGAATCCATATGTAGCAGCTTATAGCTGCCCACTGGCCTGACTCTGGGTCTCAGGCAAATAGATGCCTGACAAGACAGACCTGGACATCAACAGTGGAGATAATTCCTAGACCCAATTTACAAACAGGAAACAGCCTAAAGTCTGAACTGTAGAGAGACCAGCAAGTATACAGACCAGCACCCCAGAGGCTGGAGCAGAGATGAAGGGAAGCACTACAATGAAGCTGCCATGGAGCTCAAGGCTCAAACCAGCTCCTCACACTGCCCCACTAAGAAGCTAAAGAGAAATCACACCAGTGTCAGGCTCTTCAGCTCTGTTTGCACTAGCCAAGTCTATCATGGTGCTGCACACTGTAGCCACCACAGGGCACTAAAAAATTTGAAGGGGGAAGAAGAGAAAGGACCCAACAGTTACTAAGCCCCTGCTGCATGCCAGGAACTTGGTGTGCAATCCTCATTGACGACCTTCTGTGGTAGTTATAATCCTCATCTTGCCAATAAAACCAGACACTCAGAAAAATCCATCAAGTCTCTGTGCCTCTGCTATGCGACCTGAGCACAGAGTCTTCAATGTTCTGGGAAAGACAAAGAAAAGGTAAAGAGTCTAAAGCACTAGGTACCAAGCTTTCAACATTTTAACCGACCAAGCTGATAATACTAGTTTAAATACTGCATTCCTTCATTTATTGCTGGTGAGGTCAACTTCTTTCAAACAGAATCTAGAGAAATACAGCAAAAGTCAAAAAGATATTCATGGCCTTTGCCCTGAAATTTCATCCCCAAGACCATATCTTAAAGAAATAGTTCAACAGAGTATCCACCAGAGTGACAAAAAAAAAAAAAAAAAAAGGAAATGATCTAAATGTCCAACATTCAAAGAATTGTTTAGAAAATCCCAGAACCTGCAAATCAAATAATGTTATGTGGCCATTTTAAATGATCTTCAAGACCAAGAAGAAACAAAGCAAAGCATTTGCCATCAATAAATGAAGATTGAATACAAACATTATAAATGCTATTGCTATAGCTTTGTAAAGTATGTACATGTGTATATGCAAAAAGGCTGTTATTGTTAGGGTGGTAAGACTATGGACAGTTTTATTATTACTATTATTATAATGTCTAAATTGTATGTATGGGATTGTTTAGTGTCTTTGCAATTAAAGGAAAAGAGAGAGAGAGGAAGACAGACAGACTCAGCTCAGCACTAAGGAAAGGCCCAAGAGGACCAGGGCTCGGGTGAATTAGAAATTGAGAACCGTCCTACATACCCGGAAGGAGGAGGCCAGGCAAGCCCCAGGGGAAGGGAAGCCCTCTAGGTAAGAAGAGGGTTGTAATTAGTCTGTTGCTAATTACAGAAGAGGCCTCACTAGCTTATTAATTTTCTTGACAGACTCTGAATGAAGTCTGAATTCCTTCATTAAGCCAACTTGGGTTCAGAGGCACATTTCCTATGTGGCCATCCTCATTCTTCTCAAAAACCTAGCCTTTTCTTTTTTTAAGGACATCAGTAAAGTAAAATTTAGTAACAGAAACACACACCCTGGAGAAATTAAGATTCCTGCCTTAAATGCAGAAATTCAAGACATTTCAGGGAACTAAACAGGCTTGAATAAACAACGGAACTACAATGTTTTCTACACTGGGAAATATAAACAGAAGTGCAAAATACTTAACTCAGTATTAAAGGCCACCTTGATCAGGTTCCAACCCATCTTTCTGATATTACCTCATATTCACCCCCATAGGCACCCTATGCGCAGCCAAATGAATCACCAGGGATTCCCCCAAACACTTTCTTCACTTCCCTACCCCTGTGACTCTGTTCAAGCTGTTCTGCCTACTTTATAGCTGCTTTCTCAAGTCTGACCCATCCTCCAAGGCACAGCTCAAAGCTATGTCTTCCTCAAAGCCTAACCCAATGCCTGTATACTGAATTCATTTCTCATTCTTTGAAATGGACCCAGAGTACTGGAACTTCTCTAAACAAGCGATACAGAGTCTGCCTTGCAGTAGAGGTATCTGGGTAACTGGCTTTCCTACAATTAAATCATGAGCAACTTGAGGCAAGGACCCCTTCAGATTGCTAGGTAGAACCTACCATAATGCCTGGACTATAAGGACATAGTAGGCCTTCAGTAAATGCTTCACTGAAAGACAAGGAAGAGATATATCACATCCATGGAAAATCACCTCTTACCTCAGTTGCTCCCATTAAGCAATGCAGAAGTGAAGGCATGCTCTTCTGTGGTCTTGAGCAAGGCAGAGATGAATCCTGCTTTTGTGGTTTCCAGCCTTCATGAGACTCCAACTTTCTCCCTAGTTGACCATAGTCCGCTCGGCCCCAAGTAAACATCTTGCCAGTTTCTAAAAACAAGGATTATTTGAATTAAGGCTATATTCCACAGCTGTGCTCTCATGGGCAGGCAATGAACTACCAGAGAAGGTGTGAACATTTATTTTAGTACCAGCTACCATGTACCAGGAGCTTTCTGTAACAGAAGCCCGAGTAGTCACATTTTTTACAGATGGAGAAACTAGGGTTCAGAGAGGGGAAATGACCTGACCAGGATCAAACAAGTGGTGAGTACCAGAGCTGGATTCCAACAGAGACTGATTCTAACGCCTACACTCCTGCATTTTAGCAGATGGGCACAACTACAGAGAACACTTCAGCCACACTTTGTGCCCTCCCTACAAGCTCCCCGCGCTTTTCCCGGAGATGGTTCTCAACCTCACCTCCCTCACCCACCCAACTCAGGGCTCTCAGCCACCTTGAAGTTCCCCAAGCTCCTGACTTGCCCCATGCCACAATCTCTTAGGCCCTACTCTTAGCTCAATCAATGGCCAGTTTCATGTGCTCTCCCCTCCATGTAAGGTCTCCATAAGAGGACCTTTCAGAGTTGCATTCTGGCCAAAACAATGCTAACAGTCCCAAGGCAAGTGTGCAAGAGGGAAAGGAGCAAAAGAAGGAAGAAAAACAAAGTCATTTAGACCCAGAAAAGCATTTTCCCAGATGGACCACCTGGGAAGCTGGCCAGTGCTAAGATGATTGAAAAAAATGAAGCTTGGAAAAAGAGAAATGGCCGTTCTTTTCTCAGTAAGAAAAAATTCCCCGAATTCATTCAGTTGTACCAAGTGCTGTATTTGTTATTTCAACAGAAATGCAAAATCTGATGAGGCATAGATTATTAACAGATTCTCTGCAATAAATATGCATAACCATGTGCGTTGTATAAATTCTTTATACATGTTTATTTTAACAAAGAAAAACTTTGCTTAAGAGACAAAACAAGTAATGCATATTAAACTCTAGACAAATCTACTACATAATCTGTGTTTAGTATCAAAGCTTCATCTGGCCCCACATTTAACATATGGTTTATAGTGTCAGCTAAAAAGCAACCACAGACTCACAGGGGAAACGTCAGACTATTACAGGGATACAGGGTTCTGCAGGGTACTTTTCAGGATTAGTCTGCTCACAGACACCAACGTAGATACCAAGAAGTTCACAGAAATCTGCCTTTTTTTTTTTGAGCTTCCTCAAAGAGGGAACAGAGTCTGTGCAGCACCATGGAGTACCAGGTATATTATAAAAACTGGGAGCGGGTCCATTCAGATGTGTTATTTTGTGGCCTTGCACATAATGTTCCCTTTGCCATGGATTCCCTTCCTCATATTAATCATCTGATAAACTACAGCTCAACCTTTACAGCCCAGCTCATGTACCCCAGCTCTGTGAAACCTTTCTTGACTCCACAGTTTTCCACAGAAAGGGTGAAACCCATGCTTCTGTGTGCCACCTTTACTACCACACTCATCAACTACTATGTTCCCATTTAACAGGTGAGAAAATTAAGGTCCACAGAAGTGACTCATCCAGGGTCACACAGCTAAATCACATCTCCTTCTGTTAGGCCATGGTACCACTCTGCACTGTTTATTCACACTGGTCCACATCACTGGATAACCACTCAACACTCTTCCTTTGCTTCTGTAGGATTAGACCAAAAACGTCATGCACCCAGAACCCACTAAACATCCAAACTGGCAAACTATCCCTCTACTTGAGCTGGCTAGTCTCACCAGACTGCCTTAGCTGGGAGAGTCCCAAGAAGCCAGAGGATGAGACTGTTATTTCTTAAATGACCCTAGCATTCTTCTGCTGGGATGACCTGGCAAGCTGCTATCTACATGACTGCAGAATTACAGTATCACAAATCCCACAATGAATCCTTTCTTAGCAAATCCTTTCTTAAACATCTTAGAACCTTCTCTCCTATTGATTATTGATGTCCAAGACAGGCAAGACTGCCAGAACATAGTGCCACCATTATTATATCTCCAATAGCATTCAACCATTCTGCTAACATAGCACTTTTCACCTTCAAAGCACTTTACAAAGATTAACTAATTAATCCTCATGCTCCCTGGGGAGGCCATAGGCATTCTATTAGAGACAAGCCCAGAAACCAGGCGACTGGATGTCCACCCTTGGGTTTCTAACCTAAGTTTGCTCAGTCAGGTAGGTGTACTCTCTAAGGCTGCCTGTTTCTCCCCAAAATATCTTCTGCATCAGAAGGCTCACAGGGGACAGAGGAGACTCTTTTAAACAGACAGTTGTTGGCCACCTCCTAGGTGTCCAGCACATTACATTCATAGACACTATCTCAATTAATCCTAATAATTCTGTGAAGTATAGATTATTAAACTTATGACATTAAACAACTTGGTCAGGTACAAACAACCAGCAAGTGGTGGAATTTAGATTTAAATCTGTGTCTTCTGAATCCAAGACCCAAGGTAGCACCAACAATTACACAGATGCTGTCACAAACCAATGAAAGTGGCTGATAAAAGAGCCGTGCTTACAGTGTTTGAGGAGAGGGAAAACCTGGATCAAAGGGATAGGCCCTGTATACCATCCAGCTTTCCTCACTTCCCAGGAGGCCACGCAGAACTCAGGAATACAAGTGCTGAAATACAGGCATTAAACCTAAGGATTATGATTTTAGGTCACCTGGAGTAAAAGAAAACAATGAATCCACACATAAAAAACAT
Organism: Manis pentadactyla; assembly: GCF_030020395.1. Lineage (NCBI taxonomy): Eukaryota > Metazoa > Chordata > Mammalia > Pholidota > Manidae > Manis > Manis pentadactyla. Next base: position 57,480,729 of record NC_080027.1, read on the forward strand.
TCCCTTACTGCCCTGTGAATAAATACACTGTTAATAAATGTCTGCCTCAAGCTGAAGCATGCTGTCAAATCCAAGGAGATTCAGATTACAAATGTAAGAAAGAATCTCTTCCTTAAAGAATCATATATAACTATAATAAGATATATACATTAATGGTCATCTGAAAAGTACAAGTATATGTCTTCAGATAAACGACAGAGATGACCAACAGCTCAAAATAAAGTCAGCAAGTAAACTGTAATTTAAACTCCATGTTAATTCCCTGTGAGAATAAACACTGAACCACCGCAGCGGCGAGAAGTGCCATGGCAACGGTCCTAAACTAACGTAGACAACAATAGGGGTCGAATAAGCAGTGTGACAAAGAATGCCTAAGGGAACATTTCAAGCTAGACTTGTCCTGGAAAACTTGATGGAACAAGTGGCATTTAAGGTGAACTTCCAGATAGGAAAAGAAAATGAGAGAATGAGGGAGAATCTCCTTGGGGTGGGGAAAGGATGATAATGACAGAAATCAAAATGCAAAGGTGGGGCAGATGGGGAGAGAGTGAGGGTCACAAGGAAGGGAGACTGGGAGGCGAGTCAGGACTGCCAGGCTGGGGCCAGCGCAGAGAAATGCCAGGCTTGGGGAATGGATCTCCCCTTCCAGACCAGGGCTCCTTCAACTGTTTGCTTGCACTCCCCTATTAGTAACATTTTTTAACATACCACCAATATATGTATATTCATTTATTTATGAAAATAGGCACTTGTATTATATACATCTTGAATATAAATATCCAAAAATATATAGTGTAAGACATACTCAAAAAGTAGAAAGTTTACAAAAATGAGACAAAAACATAAAAGAAGTCATAATTTTCTCTTCCCACACTCTGGCAATTCAACTTGCATGCTCACTTTAGAGACTACTGCTAAATAGACTGTGGGGAGACTGCAGACTTTTGAGCAGAGGCGGGCCTAGGGAAAAGAATGTTTTGGGATGGTACATCTGGCAAAGGATTGGAGGGGGCCAGTAATAATAATATTCACAACTACCACTCCCATAGCGCCTACTATGTGCCAGACACTGGTCTAAGCATCCTGTTTATCCCTCCAAACAACCCCATGAGATAGGAACTCTTATCAGCCCCATTTTACTGATGGGAAAAGGCACTTCCCCAAAGTCACAGCAGTAGTAAACGAAAAGGCAAGGAAGGAAGGAAAGAAACCACCACAATAACACAAGCCTAAGATGCCCCAGGGCTGAAGCTAGGGTTGGAGTCACAGGGAGACAAATGAGTAAGAATGTGCAAGGTGTGGCACCCCCATTAGATAGCAAAGAGCAGGAACAGGAAGAGATAAACACCACTCTTGAGATTCCAGGACTTCAAGGTTAGTGGGAAGGTTGGTACTGCCATGAGAAAGAGGCAAAGGGACAGAGATGCTAGATACCCATTAGTGGGAATCATAAAATGTTATTTCATTACTAAATGACTGAACTCTTCTGGGGCCTGTTGCAAACATCTTATCAAATAGTCAAATATAAATAAAGAGGAAGCAAATGAGGAAAAAGATCACTAGGTGAAAAGTCTTGGCAGGGACGGAGGGGAAGGGCAGTGTTCTGTGGTCAGAGGAGACTCAAGGGGGGGGTAGATGGTGAGTATTCAAGGAGGCAGCTTCCTTTACCATCCATCAGAGGGCTCTCTGGAATGGCGATAAAGGCAGGTGAGAAGCTGCAGCTCCAGGCACAGTAAGAAGCTGCTCCAGCAATACCTGAGGTCCTCAGAGAAGAGGGATCTCTACCTTGTTCCAAGGGGTCCTGAAGGTGACAAGAAGATAGATTCCAGTGTAATATAAGGCATATCCATATTTGCTTAACAGAATCTGTCCCAAAAGGGAGCAGGATGTTACTGAATATATGAAAATGGAGTTGGCAAATGAGGTAGATGTTATTAAAAGACCTATGGGTCAAGACAGAGAAAAAGCAATGGAACTTCTTCAGTCCCTCCCAATTCTAATATTCCAGGATGCTACAAAACCTTCTAGAACACACACACACACACACACGAGGAGGCTGCTCCTTAGCTATGAGTTTGTTATTTTTATAATTCATCTGTTTAGAAATGCCAGTTATTCTTGGGATTATTCATGCTAAGACCCTAGAGTGTAAGAAACTGACTTCTGTATCTCATCCTTTTTCTGCCAAAAAGACAGAGATTTTATAAAAAGGCACTTGATGATGATAACCAAGGAATGGTCAACACTGAACTAACTGCCCAAGTCACCCAGCTTAATCCCCCCATTAAGCGGAAGGAGAGAGGGAAGGTAGGGAGTTCAGAGTACAGGTGCCAGAAGAAGTCCACACAAGAACATGCCAGGCCCTCCTAGCAAGGCCTCTCTAACGCTCCCCTGCCCCTGGCTGTCTCCACTACCCCGTTCACCTAGTCAGTTCCCACTCACTCTTTAATTCTGCCGAGCCCTCAGCTCAGCTCAGACCCTCGTGTGCCACAGTCTCCAAGGACCATGTTCCTTATCTTGGGAGTACTTGTCTCAGTTTAAAAATGTACGCTCATTAGGGGAAATGCTCAGTTAATGCCTGTATCCCCTTCCAGACAGTCAGCTCTGTGACAGCAGGGATTGTTTCTTTTGGCTCATCCCTATACCCTAGAGTAATGCCCAGCACAAAGCAGGTGCTCAATAAATATCTGTCCCCTGAAGGAACAAATGACTCTTACCATCTCTACCTACCTAATTCTTGTTCACCACTACTGACCTTTATCATTTGCTGGCTCCATTAATTTGCTCTTGAGCAAATTACTCGACATTTGTAAAATGACAATAATAACATCTACCTTGTAGGGTTGGTGCAAGGATACTTTTGTATAAAGTGCACTACAGACACTTAATAGTCATTGTTAGCCACTAGTACTATTATTCTTCCAAGCTGAACACCACAGCCTTATCGAGTTCCACCCCCAGTATCTACCAATTTGTCAAATCTTCTCTGACGCTCCCATCTACCAAGGTCTTAGGGCCAATGCCTCTACTGATGATCAAAGAAAGGGAAGAACACAGAAGGCTCCATCATGGGATTATGGATTTTCATAAGATTCAAGCATAGTACCTGTTACATCAGAGGTCTCTAGAGTGCTGCATGATGCAAATAAATTAAAACTAGGAAAAAAGAAGAGAGCAGTGGAGAAAAGAGATGGAACAAGATTAGGTGGAGAAGAGAGGAAGTTTTAAACCTATGACTCAGACCTGGATCCTAATCCTGGCTTCTCTTCTAGGCTCCATGACCTTGAACAGATCCCTTCTTTAGTTTTCCCCGCCCATACAATGAAAAGGCTGAATAGATGATCTCTGAGACATCTCCCTGACCTAAACCAATAATAATGTCTAAAAAACTTCAGTGTCAAATGAATGGTGTACAGTCTAACTTTACTGGCACCTTTGGAATATTTAGTCTGACCAATGTCCTAAAGTAAAACATCCACTTTAATATCAAAGACCACTCACATAGTTAACAATTTAAACAAAGACTAGGATTGACTTCATATCCTATTATTTCTTAGTAAAATTTCCCTAGTCTCCAAATCATATTATGAACAATATCATACAATAAAAGGTTTTGAATTGTTTAAACATTAATATGGGAAGAAAATGGCCAACCATGGACTGCCCATCTAAAACAGGGAGAAGCTGCAGACTGCAAAGAGACTGAAGAAAAAGGTCAGAGACTGGGGAGAATTTACTTATTGAGAGTTGATTCTGTGTAAAGTTCTGTGTCAGGCACTGCCATTAAAGCTTCATAAGTTAATCAATCCTTAATGATTGGTATGAACCCCATTTTACAGATAAAGAAACAGACCACAGAAGCTAATTGATTTGCTGAAGATCACACAGCTAGTGAGTGGCAAAGCAGCAATAATAATAGTAATAACAGCTAATATTTTGAGGGCATTTATTTCATACTAAACTCTTTATATGGCTAGTCCACAAAAACACCCCATGAGTAGTTATTATTAAAATCCTCAAATTACAGGCAAGGAAATTAAAGCATAAAGAGAGGATGGGTCTCAGGCTCAGAGTCCCCCAGCTGTCAGTGGCAGAGCTCAGCTGGATAAAACCCACCAGCCTGGCACCAGAGTTGGTGTCCCCAGTCACTAGTTGCAGAGGACCACCACTTTTCACAGGGTCACCCTGCCTCTTCAAAAGTAAACATTTTCAAGGACTTCTGGAAGTTGTTCGGTGTCACGTGTGGTTCTATGGGCACAGAGAGAGCCTAGCCAGTGAGTGACCAAGTGAGCTTTATCTTTGGTCTATATGGCAAAGATCAGAGTCCCAAAACATGCCAGGCAATCCACATGACTACTCCATTTTCACCAATGACTTTATTAGCTGTCAAACTGAGGACACTGGTGATAGAAGTCAAGACAGACTGCGCCCTAAGGGGCTCCTAGATCAGCAGCAGGACTATCTGTACCACGCAGGGTTGGGGCTTCCCAAACAAAAGCAGGAAGGAATGGGTTCTTCTCCCTAGCCAAGTGAGTGCACCTCAGGAAGCCCCAGCCCTATTTTGTTTAGCAATACCCTGGCCTTCTATGCAAACCCTCCCCCCAAATATCTATGTTCTTGCAGTATTGGATGGATGGCTGCCCTTTGTCCAGGGCACACTCCACTTTCTCCCTCTTGGGGAGTGGAGTCATGCTGTGCCCCACCCCACAATGCATGTTAGCCGTAATGCTGGTGGGCCTACCTGTTCCACCTACAGAACTTCTTCTCACCCTCCAAGCCTGGCTCAAACATCACTGCCTCCCTAAAGCATCTTATCATCCCCTAGTCAGAACAAATCATTTCTCCCTTAATGAGCCACTGGCATAGTGATGGTACCTCTGTTCCAAGAGCACTTTCTACATGCACACTGCATTTTATTGTACTTCGTCAAATGTAAGATTATTTGACAACATGCCTTTTGTTGTTCTCTATACTAGTCAAATTTCCCCAGAGAAACAGAACGAACAGGACCTATATAGATAAATGCATAAGGAATTGGCTCACATAATTATGAAGGCTGGCAAGTCCAAAATTTGCAGAGCCCATGTCTCAGTTACAAGGTTGTCAAGCAGGAAGAGCAAATGTTCCAGTTAGAAGGCCATCAGGCAGGAGAATTCTCTTATTTGGCGAAGAGTCAGCCTTCTGTTCTACACAAGCCTTCAAGTGATTGGATGAGGCCTCCCACATTAGGGAGGGCAATCTGTTTTACTCAGTTGACCGATGTAAATGTTAATCACCCTCACAGAAATACTCCGAATGTTTACCAAATATCTAGGCACCCCATTGCCCAGTCAAGTTAAAGCATTAAATTAATCATCACATACTCTGAGGGTGACAAACATCGATTCTTTCTTACTCTCTCTGTATGCCTCACAGCAGCTAGTGCAGGGCCTGACCCAGAGCAGGTGTTCAGTGTTTGCTGAAAGAAGGAAGACTTACAGGCATCACTCTTACCATGAATTTTTATATGCCACCAAGGATATCAGAGACCACCCCAACTCTCCAAAGAAAAGCAAAACTGAGCAAAATAAATAACTCTCCCAAGGCCCACCGACTGAGAAGCAGAGCCAGATATTCACAATATTCCACAAATCATTACTGAGCACTTTCTACAGGCATATTGCATTTTATTGCACTTAGCTTTGCTGTGCTTTGCAGATGTTTTTTAGAAACTCAAGGTTTGCGGCAACCCTGCATTAAGCAAGTCTATTCATGTCATTTTTCCAGCAGCATTTGCTCACTTCCTGTCTCTGTGTTACATTCTCACAATATCCCAAACTTTTTCATTATTATTATATTTGTTACAGTGATCTGTGATGAGTGATTATGACTCACTAAAAATTCAGATGATGGTTAACATTTTTTAGCAATGAAGTGTTTTTTAATTAAGGTATGCATGGTTTTTTTAGATATAATACCATTACACTTAATAAACTACAGTATACTATAAACATAACTTTCACATGCACTGGGAAACCACAGATTCACCTGACTGGCTTTATTGATGTATTTGCTTTACTGTGGCAGTCTGGAACTGAACCTGAAATATCTCTTTGGTATGCCTGTATATGCCAGGTCCTGTCTCAGGGGCTAGGGGCCAGAGCAGACAAAACAGACAAAATTCCTTTCTTTCATGGAGCTTACATTCTATTAGGGGAAAGACAGACAAGTGACTAATACAACACAACTGACACATAAAACACATCCCCTGGCAAATGACTTTAAAGGCTATAGAGAATATAAAGTAGGGAAAGGGGACAGAGTTGGGGGGCAGGGGAGGTGTAAGACTTCCTGTCTGTAGTTTTTCCTCTTCAGCACCCCACCTTTGAAAGAGAACCTTAAATCTAAGAGACCTCAGCCAAGTTATGCCAGGGCACTGAAACTTGCTCTACCTCACTCTCAGGACTAAGTAAAGGAAACAATAACATGAAAGCAGTTTGCAAATTCTACAGAGGGGTGCTAGCAATTCCATGACTGTCACTCTTTCTGAAAGCTAGTTTGCAAAGAACCAGCACAAGAGGCTGGACCATGAGCCCTGCTCTGAGATGTCGCTCTGGTTGAAAGCTTGGGTTTCCTGCTCCCCCAGGGACCCAGCAGCACATCAGGCTGCTAGTCACAACCAACAGTCACTCATCACCTGGAGAAAAATCGCTGATTGAGGCCAGTGACTCGGCAGATGTTTCTCAACTCATTTCATATTCAAACTCCAAAGCTTCTTTGCACACTTTTAGACTCGTATTAATAACACTTTAAAATGTAGATTGCTGCCTAATCTTGGCTGCATAATTAAAAAAATAATCTTGCTTCTCTCCCTCCCAGCAAGAAGGAAAACTATACCCCAGGGCTTCTGCAGCTAAGAATCACACCCTGCAGAAAAGCTAGCAGGAGGCTCAAGAGGGGGGTGGGAGGAGGAAAACAGGGCAGGGTTGAGGGTGGGGAGGTGGTTGAAGTCAAGAAGTGAATCTAACCCCTTGATTTTAGAGAAAATGAAAATGAAGCTAAAGGAGGGGAATAATTTGCCCAAGGACACTCAGTGCATTTTGGTAGAGCCAGAACCAAAATTCCAGCTTCCTGCTTCCCATTAGACTCTGTCTACTGCCTCATGGGGAGAGGAAAGGAAGAAGACAGACTGAGTTCTTAGAGGGCAGGAATCACACCTAAGTGATTCTCTTTATGCAGTAAGCACTGTTTACCTTGTGCAATAACTATAGGTTTCAGATGTTCAAGATGATTATGAGAACAAGGCTCAAAATGCTTTATTCAATTCAGACTCACAGATGATCACAACAACTCAGAGCACTCCAACCCAGCCATCTGCTTCTAGCTGGGAAAAGTGAGGCCCAGTAAAGAGAGTGACACCTACCCAAACTCTAATAGTGAGTTAGAAGCAAAGCAAGACTAGAACCCAGGGCACCCTGACTTCTAGTATATCCTGTCCACAGCTCCTTAGGGAAGGAACAGTCAACCTCTCAAAGCTTCCATTGCTGCCTGCACCAGATGACTACCAAAGGCTTCCTGGGCTCCTTGGCAGGGAATAACAGACAGGTGAGGTCCATGCGGTCCCTCACTGCCTGGCTCCCTGGGATAGCTTTTTGGAAGGCCCAAGGCTGGGTAATGGAGACACACACCCTTACCCATATCGCCTCAGGGCTCTCCTCTCTCTGTCTAGAACTGCCATCCTTAGACTTAGACTTCACCTTCACTTACTGTCCACTGCAAAAGATCGTCAGCAGTTTCCATCGAGAGGTGAAGTTACAGAAAGAGAAGGAAAAAAAGGCCAAACACTGCACCCAGCTGTTGGTGAGGCCACATTTTCCACTGATGATGATGACTCATAGTACCCGAGCTGGAGGCTGAAGCTGGGAATGAGACTTGGGAGATTCAGCACAGCAGAGGGAAAGCCGCAGTTCTGAGCAAGCCTGGGCCTGCAGAGAGGAATGGTTGAGTTACTTCCGTAAAATCCCAGCACCAGGCTGGGAACACAGCGCCCCCTGCAGACTGCCCCGAGGCCCTGCAGGAGCCCCAAGACACAGAGACAAACCAAAAACTGGGGCCAGCAAATCCTGCAAAGCTCACCATGGTATTGAAATTGTTATGTAAGGAAGCCCATGTCCCATCTCTGAAACCCCAAGAGATTCCAAAACCCCGCAGAAATACTCTCTGCATCCTTGGCTTCCAAAGACAAACTGGCTTTCAGTTAATGGGAGGCCCAGATTATTACTTCAAACAGGAGATGAAGGCTGCCTCCAACCTCAGTAGGCAAATAATTCTCCCAAGGGCAGGAGCAAAGAGGGGAGGGAGCCTATCCTGGGATGCCAGTCTGTAGTCAAGCAGTGAGAAGGTCTTGGGACATGACTTGGGATGGGCCCTCTCAAATTTCCTCTGACCCCACCCCTGGAAACTCCCCCAGATTCCTCATGAGAGGCGGGATCCCAATAGAGCTGCACTCGCAGACAGGGGAGCACTCTGCCTCCCCTGCATGTGAGGACCCTGCAAGCAAGGCAAGGTCAGGAAGAGTCATGGAAGTGACACCCATCCCACCATCAACAGTTTGGGGATTTGTCACTTGCATCAAGCAGTGGCAGTAACAAGCATTGCCAAAGGAGGCCGCTGAAGAGGACCCGTTATGAGTAAGCGCCCATCAGCAAAGGGAAGATACTCAGGAGACTTGAAACCCACTCATTTTAATGTAAAGGGCTGGAGAAGGCTTGGAATCAAAATCCACTGTCAAGGCTGCCGGGTGGTGTGACAAGCAGGGCACTTATATTCAAATTGCTCATCTCAAGGTACATGGCCTCATGGTGGAAAGGGCCAGCAGGCCAGATTCATGGGGGACAGCCTGTCTTTGCCTTCCAGAGCTGCTAATTCCCCTCCCACTCTGCTCCCTGTTCCCATCTGTCCCTCAGGCACCAGAAGAAACACTCTTTACCAGCACCCCACCTGCCAAGAAACCCCAAGTCACCAATGTCACCTTTTGTGAAAACCTGACAAGGTTTAAGACTACCTCCCATGGTATTCACCTGTACTCATGCCAGAGACGGGAGGTGCCAGAGCTACAGTGTCTTCCTTGGAGAGGCCGACTTTTCCATGGCCAGGGACTGAGAAAGGCACCTGCTACACAGGATTTTTCCTTTCACAGGATCAGCTCCAACCAAATCAGCAAAGCACTGTTACTCCGGACCATCTGCCAGGACCCGGAAACAGCCCTGTTACATAAAGGGACTGGTGTAATGCAATTTATTAAACTGGATTTTTTCTCCATAAAGGAGACAGCACACTTGAAGTCTCTTCAGAGGGGCGATGTGGGGCAGTGGAGTCCCAAGCAAGGGACCCACTGGGTTCTAACCCCGCCTCTGCATCCAGTAGCTGTGGAGCCATATTCCTGGGCTTCTGTTTTCTTAAATTTCAAGAGTGAGATAAGCCCCATCTAGCATTAACATTTCATGACTTATTATTGTTTTCACTAAAATGGCAAAAAAGTAAGCTTACTTTGATATTTTGTACTACAGGGTTAATTTAAAAAAATAAACAAGCACAATACCTTAATATTTGTGGGCTTAAAGGAGAGCAGTGGTGAGTGGAGCCACTGTCTCTGGGGCTGGCCAGAGGAATGTGAACAAAAGGAAAAACCAAAGGTTAGAACCTTCTATCACCCAGGCAGAAAGATCCAAGCAAATCTCAAGTAATTTCACCGGGAAGCAGTAGTACTACCGATACAGATTAATGTCCAATTTACAGAGTGCGTTCACACCGGGACCTTACTTGGTCCTCACCACACCCTCAGGTTGAAAGGTGAGGCTGCTGACCTGCACGTCACACTGAGCACAGTGAGGCCGCAGGACCAGGTGGGGTGAGCCCATGTCTCTTGAGCTCCCTTCAGTTTCCTCACATGTAAAATGGGAGTGAGCCTTACTCGGCAAACTTTGTGTAAGGATTAAAGATGATTTTGTAAAGCCCTGGCAAGAGGGTTGGCACATGGTGCCTCCTTTATAAATGTGAGTAACCCTTCTCCACACACCTCCTCTCCTTGGGGAGGTGTGCAAGAAGCCTCAAAGCTGCTCATCATTAGGCCCTTAAGAAACACTTCCAGACAGAAGGCAACATGATGGCTTCCTAAATGATCTTCCAGAGGCCTGAGACAGCTCCCCAGAGGGCAGACCAATGAACCAGACAACTCCAGTCCCTACCAAACTTGTCCATTCTAACAGTTATCCGGCTCATGGGGGAGAGGGACCCTCTGACTATCCAAAGTATCTAAAAATCAGCCCCAGAGATGAGCCCTAAAGCAGAAAGTATGCATGAGGCCTCCTCCTTTATAAGGGAGCCTTTAAAAGCCACCTTGAGGCAGGCAGGGCCTTTCCTTCATTGTTCATGTTTATCACAGCTCCAAATAGAGACCTTCAGCTGCTCCCTCCACTGCCCACACAGTGAAGCCTGAATAAGGACCCATGCCTATTACACTTGAATGGCTCCAGTCCTCTGATTCTATCTGGCCTCATGATAAGCAAACTAGCCAGGGTGCGCTTCCCACTTCTACCCCTTTGTTTCCAGTACTTCTTCTACCTGCAAGGCCCTTCCCTCCTCTCTACCTATTCAACAAATATTTACTGAGTAAATGAAGAAAAAAAGAAGGACTGAGTAAATGACATAAGCCCATGAGGCAGACAAATTAAGGGTTATGGTTCTTATTTAGCAGATATGGAAAGTCAGATCCAAAGAGGTTAAATGACTTACCCAAGATCATACAGCCAACAAGCAGCAACTTGGAACTTGAACCTAGCTCTTTAGGGCTCTTTTGGCCACATCAGATTTCCTCCTAAGGTAAAAAGTCACTCTCAGATTAGAAAAAAGCTGATCCAAGATTCCTCAAAATTGGCTACTTTCACCTTGGCACATCTCCGAGAGCACCTGGAGGCACTGGCTGTCACTATGATTACTGAGAGCTCCCCTGAGACAGGCTAGGCCCCCACTGAGAAAGGGCAAGGACCGTGCCATCCGTCAAGAACCTAAAAATGATGGCAAAATTACAGGCTGGTCACTTAATGCTCATTTTTAGAGAGCTCCTGGAGCAAATCAATCCCCACCAGCAAAGGAGGAATCTTCCTTGAATGGAAACTGGGCCCTCTGCCATGGACCTCTGAGCCCTTCCCAGAACCATCTGGTGAGCTCGCAGCATGGCTGATGCTCCCCCATCCCCACCGTGGACACATGGGGAAGCCGAGCACCCAAGGCAGGGCCTTGCAGCCATGCAGGGGCAAAGCTGGCCCAAAAACCCTGGGGCACCAGCACTGCCATCACTTAAGGTTGCTGAGGCTCTCTGGCCCTGGGCTTTTCCAAGAAGGTGGGAAGAGGGAGGGCCACAGACTGGTCTCCTGAGCACAACCGTTGTCCAGGGCACAGCCTCCACATCCAGGAGCTGCAGCCATTCCCCACCATTAACACTCGCAGGCCTTTCCTCCTTGCCAGGGGCCACCCAGCAGGGAATGAAACAGCCCAAGGCCCTAACCCCTTGGGGCCTGCAAATAACGACACTATGGTTTCAGGCAGTAAAAACTGCTACAGTGAAAAATAAAGCAGGACAGGGAATAGTGTGCTTGAGGGATAGTAGTGGCTACCTGCAATGAGGTGGACAGGGAGGGCCTCTATGACAGGTGACAGCTGGGCAGAAAGTGCTGGAAATGTGGCAATAGTGTCATGGGAATCAGAGATACGAGCACTCCTGGCAGAGGGAACGCCCATGCACAGGCACAGAGAAGAAGGTACTCAACCTCCCCTCAGAATGCTGTACACTCCCCCCCCCACAGCTCCATAATGCCTGCCCTGTACTGCTTCTAAGGCCTCCTCCTGCAATCATTACCACCACTCCAGGGAAGAGAGAAAAACGTTTATTTTTCCCTGCTCTAAAGCCTGGGAGTCAGTTACCTGTGACATTTCCAGTGCAGTCACTTTGGGGTAGGGGATGCGGGGTGGTAGGGTAGCATGCTGAAATGAAAAGAATGTGACCTCTGACACCAAGTGGAGTACGGTTCAAGAGTCTGCTTTGCCTAACTAGCTGTGTTACTTTAGACAGCCACTCAGCCTCTCTGAGCCTCAACTTCCTCCATGGAGTTCAAGAGAAATGACCCCCTACCTCACAGGGCACTGAGGAGTATGTAAGTGGCAACACCAGGCCAGCATAAAGTACATGGTAAGTGCTTGGCAAAGATTGGTTCCCCACCCTACTCTGAACTCCCTGGTAACTAAAAAAAACTTTTTAAAAATTCAACTAACTTGGGTCTTACTGCAGTGTGCCTCTGGCAAGGCACTGGGCCTGCCCATCTGTTAGGTATGGGGGTTGGAAGATGGCCCTGGATGAAGACCCATCAGAGTACAGCCTGACGGGAGGGCCCCAACCCTGAGGAGAACTGGGCAGACAGGAGGGAGCAGAAAAGACTCCGGACATTGCCCTTATTGTAGGTGGGAGGGTAGAAATCTTTAGCACCAGAGGAGAAGCAGCCAGGATCAAGGCCCACAGCTAACTGCTGCCCCTTCCCTTCTCACCTCTGGCTCACTGTCCAGGGCCCAGCCCCTGTGGAGCAGCTGGATAGAGGAGATAATCAGGTAGTATCTCATGGTGAGCTCCCCCCTCCCTCTCTGAACCTGAGTTCTCCCATCCATGAAAAGAGGGGGAGGCCTGGGTGACCTCAGGGGGGTCCTTTCAGCCTTGACCTTGCTAATTCTGACTCTGGCCCTACCTGCCTCACCTACAAGACTATCTGCCTGCCCACTGCTGCCATCTGGTGGCGCTCCAGATACAGTTGAACTTGGCTTTGGCCAGGGCCTCCGCAAGCCCCTATTCAAATGCAACTACTTCAAAGGGTAAATCTTGCTTCTGCTTCAGCTGGACACAAACTGCACTTCTCTGGACCACAGATCGATGGGTATTCATTGCCAAACACAAGACCAAAACTAACACCACAACTCCATCTCTCTAGCAGAGATGACACACTGCAGCTAGGAGCTGACCTCCCTACCCAATAAGAGAAAGTAACTTGCCCGAGGTCACTTAGCTGCCTGGCTCTCAGGCCAGCACACAACCCCACTTTCCCACAATGCTTACAGGTGGTGGGCACCCTGGAAACAAAAAATAAGGTAGCCCAGAGCCAAGGAAACAAAGCTTTTGGAAGCTGGGAAACAAACTGTCAGGAGTCCTCATAAACCTCAAGAGACGCTAAGACAGGACATGTGAACATGTGAGTACTGCTCGCAGAAATTCACAGGAAGTAAATGGAAGGTGGGTGCCGTCATAACTCCTAACCTTGGAGGGCATCATTCACAAGGACATCTACAGGTCTTCACAAACCAGCCTCTAAGCCACCACCACAGCCTGGGTCCTAGACGAGGCAGGCCACCAAGGGTGAGGAAGACACAATGGGGTAGCATCATGTGTCTGCATGTGCTTCCCCCACTAGACACAAGCTCCTCAAGGTAGAGGTTTACCTTTTTCTCTATCTCCAGCACCTGACCAGAGATGCTCAGTAACGGTGTATACAGGCAGACCCTGTGCAATCAGGGGAACTGTCCACCCTGTGGACCCCACTGGCCACACTCTGGTTCTATCTGCAGCCTTCTTCTAAAACCTATAGCGCAGACCCTAAGAAAACACTGCATGACTTTAAGTAGGTCACTTGCCTTTTCTGGCCTCTATTATTCTCACATCTGCAGCATAATGGGGTTCTACTGGATAATCTTCGAAGTCTTTTTAATTCTAAAATTCTAGAATTTGAAACCAAATCAAGGCAAATCAGAGCTTCTCTTCACCAGCAGTGCGGAGGATAGTGGGAAAGGGGGAATCGCAATGCTTCCCTCTAGTGATTTAGTGCAGTCACTACACTCTCCCAGCTCCAAGCCCTAGCAGTAATTATCCAATCCTGCCCTGACTCTGAAGAGGAGAAACTGGCTTGCACCAGGTATAGAGGAACAGGGGAGAAAGCAAGGACACCGGGCTTAAGGAACTAGTGAGGCCTCCAAGCAAGTTCCACGGCAGTGGAGAAATTCCCCATCTTTAGGAACAAGTACTTCTTGGAGCTCAAAGAACCTTTTGTGACCTCTAACTCTCCTCTTCAGATGAGGAAACCAAGGCTCAGGGATGGTCAGAAAGGACTTGCCCAAGTTCACAAAGCTGACTCATGACTGGGTCAAAATTAGATCCTCACCTTCCTGCCTCATTCTAGAATCTCTTGCCTCTCTTCCATGCAACCTCTCAACTGAAGTCGGTGGAAAAGACTTGTGAAGGACATACACGCAGGAATGGGTGGCAAAGGGGCTGGTTCCCACTGAGGGGCAAGAAATTTCATTCATTAACATTTACGGAGGATATAATCGGACTGCAAATTACATATCAGCACATAAATATAAAAGAAAATAAAATTCACTCATAATCCCACCAATCAGAGATAATATTCTGGCATATTTCCTTCTAGTTTTTTCTATGGAAACATCTTATTAAAAAAAAATTAGAAGTTATACTATAGTAACTTATTGTAATCTACTCTTTCTACTTCCTACATGATGAACATATTACCCTGTCATTAAATATCCTTCTAAAACATTCTTTTTAATGGCTATATATTCCAACATACAGTTGTACCACAATTTATTTCATCAATCCTCCTACAATTTCATTTGTTTCCACGCATTTCTTATCATTATAAGTTAGGCTGCAATGAATTACATTATACTTAATCTTCTAGCACATCCATAATTATTTCCTTAGGCCAGTTTTATCTTTCTATAGGATGGAATTTCAGAGCTGGAATGGCCCTTCGAGATCACTACATCCACAACCTCCTATTGCCCAGATGGGAAAAAGGAGACCAGAGAATTGTCCAGTGTGCCAGAACACAAAAAGAAAGCAATAGAATCAAGTTCCAAACTCTCCACCCATTACAATGTGACCTTCCTAAAGGATTTCACACCTTTCCCTACCACCCTTGACCACAGTGACCTCTCCTTCCCCCAAAGCCCTGGAGTCTTCGGTGTCTGGTCCACCCTCTGGCTCTTTGCCAACATTTTTTTATTCTTCTGCTAAATATTTCATTTATTCATCCAACTATAAGCTTCCTGAAGGTACTTCTGAATTTGATAGCCCCCTGTATTCTGTAGCATAGTGTTCTATACATATAGGTAAGCATTCCACAAACACCTGCTGAAGGATTAAGGGGAACTAAGAATGTCCTTCCTTATTGCTTGGGAGAATCACTGGCAAAAGTTGGAGGAAGATGCTTCTTTGAAGAGTAAAAGTTTAGTTAATGAGTTAGAGCTTTCTGAGATATGTACAACTTGGTATTTGAGTAGCAAGCGTGGGGACAAAAGACCAGGTTCCAGTTTTTGCTCTGCCCGTCTATGTGAACAAGGGTGAAGCAGTTAACCAGTTAGGGACTTGTCTGTGAAGCAGGTCTAATAACCCCCATCTTGCCAACTTCACATGAGAAAATGCATGTGAAAGCACCTTATAGTGATAAAAGTGGCCCATGAGAGGTAGGATTGCTGTGGTATTCTCATAAATGGAAATGCAGCTGCTTCTATGAATCCTGGACTGGCCTCCGGACCCTCACCCCTGGGGCACCATCTCCAGTTTCTATTCCGTGCACAACGCCATTAAGGGAATCTATGGCTACACAATTCAGGTAAGAATCAGTGTTTTCTTGGAGCAGAACTACATGTAGAGAAGGACTAGTATTCCTAGTTCAGGTCCCTGGGTTTGATTAGTTAAGTCATCCACACTTCCTCATTACCTCTGGAAAGAATGTGACAAGTAGGAAGAGCACTGGGCTGGGAACCAGGAGACCTGAACTCTGTCCTAGTTCCTTCACTCATGCCCTGTGCTTCCCCTTTGGCAGGCCTCGGTTTCCCTATCTCTGAACTGAGGAAGCCTGGCCAGATAAGCCCAATTCTCATCCATTCCTGACATTCTAAGAATTCTATGATAAACACTAATGACTTTAATAACAAGCAAAAACTATTCATTTCAAAATAGTCCTTTGGGCTCCATTTGACTTTCAACCATTGGGTTTTTAAAGTTCTGAAGCACCTGCTTTAAATAGAGCCCATGAGGTCAGAATCTCCCTGAACTCAGTTGAGGTTTCATGATATATGGTCCCAGGAAAGATGGAGTAATATACACTGTCACCCTACTCTAGAAAGGATCTTGGCCCCAAAACAGAAAAATCAGCATTAGGTATATTTATAAACTTAGTTTAGTGTGAATCGATGGATGGGTTTGGATTTCACTAATGCTTAGACATCAATGCAGTAAAATATTTCTTGGTCTGTGACACTTGAAGAAAGAAGAGGGCTAAGAGTTGGTCTCTTCCACATGTGCCATGCAATTCTCCCACTTTAGAAAAACAAAAGAATAAGAAATATCTCAACTAAAACCAAGAACCCAGAGGAAAAAAATTTTACAGAAATGTAGAATTGGATTTCTAGCTTAAATGCTGCCATAAGTCACTTTCTTTCTTCATTTCAGTTTTCACATTTGCAACGTGAGAAAGATTCTTCTTCCATCTCTGATTCTCTAAAACTTCAGACTCCAGGACTTTCTTAGGTAACACTGAAGAAAGTGAAGATTGTCAAGACCTCTGTATTTGAGTCCACTTTTTCAATCCACAGCCTAAGACCACAAGGCTACTTTGGGATCCTGCATGGCTCAGGGAAAACTTCCAGTGTCCTGAAAGCAACTGGACTCTAGACATTCTGACCAACTCCACGATGTCTGGATCTTGTGTAAATCATTCCCCTCAATATTCAAATAAATCACCAGCAACCAGCACTTAGCATTTGTAAGCAGTGATCTTTCCTGCACTGTCCAGAAGAGTCTTGAATCAACCAATTAATTATCCAGAAACATTCCTATCCAGCCCTACAGAGACCTCTGCTGGACAGAGAAGATATGGGGCATCTGACTTCCAGAGTTTTCCATGCCAGAGGAAGCTACTATGTCCTGAACTGACACAAGCCCAGCCCTGTGCAGGATGCTGGAAGCTTTAATACATCGTTTCATTTAATGCTCATACAAGGTCAGCAATATTTCCCATTTCCCTAATGAGGAACTAAGTTCAGAGGAGTCAGGTCTGTTCGTTTGTCTGACATGTATTAAGTACCTATCTCACATGTGCCAAGTACTTTGCTGAGCACTGAGGATACAATGCTGAGCAAAACAAGCATGGCTGCTGCCTTCATAGAGCTTACAGTTTAGTGGGAGGGGGAACTAGTCAAAGAATCCTACAGAAAAAAAAAAAATAGCACAAAGGAGAGGTGGTATTGCTATGAGAACAGATAAAAAGGAAAAGTGATTGGTCAGGAATGTCAAGGGAAGGCCTGAGGAAGTGATGACCAAGTTGAGGTCTAAAAAAAAAAAAAGGATGTAACTTAGTTAAAATGAAGGAGGAGTACAGGGATAAGTGTGCCAAAGAGAGGGAACATCAGGTGCAAAGGCACTGTATACTATACACTATACACTATACACTATGGTGGGAAATGCATGATGCATTGAAGGGACCAAGTAAAATTCAAGCAGAGATCAGCCAGAGATAGAGCTACATGATAAGAAATGGGACTGGAGAGGCAGGCAGAAGGCAGACCACAAGGGGCCTTGCAGGATTATGTTCGTATACACTAAGGATTATGTTTTTATTGTAAGAACAATGGGAAGCCTTTGGAATGTAACACAGTGGGTTTGAAAAGACCTCCGAGCAGAGGTATGGAGAACACATTGGAGAGAAAAGGGGAGTGCATGTGGGAAGGTAAGGACAACAGTCAGAGGCCACTGCAGGATCCAGGCAAGAGGTGACAGTGGCCTGAACTACAGTGGAGACAGTGGAGATGGAGAGAGGTGGAGCTGCCCACAGCCACACAATCAGGAAGCTGACAGAGATGATGAGATTCAAACCTAGGCCTATCTGACTTCAAAGCCCATGTTTCTCTCTCTTCCTCGCCATTTACTCATTTATTCAGCAGTTAGTTACTTAACATCTATGTGCCAGGCCTGTGCCAGGTGCTGAGGTACAGCCAGGAACAAAACAGGCACTGCTGTCAGGAAAATTACAGTCTAGACATGAAACAAATTAGAATACAACTAGATGTATACAAATGCAAATTGGGATGGGGTACCATGAAGGAACAACAGTGTGATCAGAGATTTTTAGTAAGGAAAATTACCTATTAGGCCATGAAGATCAAACTGTTGATAACATAAAACAGCCACTTGCTGGATGCATGTAAGTGAAAGACTAGGAAGTTTCCCCATCAGAATTGGATATGGAGCATCACATCCCTGGCCAGCTTATGAGCCTTCAGGGGAGAAGATGGGAAGTCTCAAGCTCTGCACAGACCCTGCTGAAACAAAAGTCTTTCTAGAAGCATCTGCTAACTCCTTAATACACTCACATATCCCAACTTCAGGCACCCCTCACTTACGTATGTACAGCATTTTACAATTAGCTGGGATCTTTCACACAGATTCATTCATTTGAACCTCATAGCAGCCCTATGAAGAATGCAGGCAGGTTTTAATATCCTGTTTGAGAGATGAGGAAATTGAAGTCTAGACAGGTAAAGCAACTTATTTAACCAAGGTCACCAAACTAGGAAGGCACCCAGATCTGCCATCCAGCTCTTACTGGAAGCACCACAGGCCAGGAAACCATGAATCTCAGATGAGACAGCTGCAGGTCACTGAGCCTGGATAAAGTCACCCAGGAGTCCCATGAAGTTCCTGAGAACAATGATCAGGGACATTAAGCAGCTTGGGAAAGGTTTCTAGAATGCAGCTCCACCAGCCTGAGACACAGGTATCTTTGCCAGTTTTCCCAGATTAGAACAGGTTCTCTTGGACTCTTTCCAAGTGCCTCTGACTAACAGAGAGAAGTATTTTTCCACCACAAACACTGCAGGCAGGCACCAGACTCCTGAAGGGGGAGGGTGGTGACTGCATCCCAGATTCCCATACAGACGAACTAAAGTTATCCTGATACCATGGGAACTGCCCTAGCCACGCTCCTACCACTGGAGATGTCGGGCTTGGGCAGCATTTCTCAGTCCAGGCTGGGCATTTAATTGTCGCTGGGGGCACGCCCTTGCAGTGTAGCATGTTTGGCGGCATCCTTGGCCTCCACCAACAACATGCTAGTAGCACCCACAGCTGTGCCAACCAAGTACGTCTCCAGACCTTGCAAATGTTCCCTGGGTGACAAAACTGCCTGTGGCTGAGAATCACCGGTCTAGAATGTGGGGAGAATAGAAGTTCCTATGGCCAGGATCCTCTGACCCTAACCTATTTGATGATGTAACTGGCCTCCTGCTAGGCTACTGCTTCCACACATACAGACAATGAGCTGTTATTGCTCTGCAAATGGTGAGGAACTGTTTATGTACCATGTATTGTACTAGATATAAATCCTGCCCTCAAGAAGCCCACTGTACACTAAGGGAGACAGACCTGTTACCAAATTTCAGTACGTTTTAGTATGAGATGTGCAACAATAGAGCTAAGTACAGCAGAGGTAGCATAGAAACTAGCAGTCATGTGAGTAATTGGGTGTTTACAGGTAGGTGTTTCACCAGTGCTCTGGGCAGAGGCAGAGATGGAGGTGGATTACAGACTGAGACTGCTGGATGAAGACTTGATTCTAGTGCTCGACCTGCCACTGGGAGAATAAAGCCAGGTATAAACCTTTTACGCCAAGAACAAATGTTCCATTGTCATTTCTCGGTCTCACCAAATCTATGGTGAACTTGCCCAGGACTGACACCCTCAGGCAAGACAAAGGGACTATGGAGAAGGAAAAAAGCCAAGTCCACTCCATTCCTCTCATTCTAACCCTTCCCTTTCCCATTCCATCTTACTGGACAGGTATGTGGTCAATGTGCATCAACTCTTCTGTTCATCAGTATCACACCATGAATGCCTTCCAGCAGGAGACTGACAGCAGTGTCTGTGCTGATGTGGCTGCAGGTAGGCCCCGGGAACAATTCACTCTGGAGTTTGTAAAACAAATGGAGTCAAATAACTCCTTGTTCCACTAATGAGCTGTTTCTGACCCTGAGAGCAAATTTTGTTCCCACTAATATGAGCAGCTGAGTCTGATTAAACTGCAAGCTCTGGGTGTTTCTTCTCAATGACACTGGGTCAGAGCAAAGGCTTCCACAGCTGCTAAAAGGAACACAAAATTGGTGAACCAAATAGCAGGACTCCCACTGAACCAAAATACAGTACAACAACCAGTACACTCAAACATCCCAGCTTATAATGAGTCCATTCTGGACTCAGGAGAAAGGGGAAAGTGACAAAGTACATAAACAAGAGATCTGAAGTAACAAGTTAATTAAACAGCTGAAACATTACCAAAAAATCACACTCTCAAGTGAAGGTGGAGACCTGAAGCTGAGCTCTAGAGCAGCTGGGGTGACTCAGACAGTGTCAGGGACGTGGGTGCCAACCTCCCACCCCGATGGCTGGGCTGTTGGCCCAGCCATGGAAATCAACATCAGTTGCAATGTCTCAGAGCTAGACCCAAAGAAGCAGAATTTTCATGTCTTTCATCTGTCAGGTACCTAACTAGCTAAAGGGTTTACTGACAGACTCAACCAAACTCACCACCATTTGGTAGTAAGTGTATTTTACTGCACTGCAATTCTTCGAAGACTGACTAACCATGAAACACCTACCTGTAAACACCCAATTACTCACATGACTGCTAGTTTCTATGCTACCTCTGCTGTACTTAGCTCTATTGTTGCACATCTCATACTAAAACGTACTGAAATTTGGTAACAGGTCTGTCTCCCTTAGTGTACAGTGGGCTTCTTGAGGGCAGGATTTATATCTAGTACAATACATGGTACATAAACAGTTCCTCACCATTTGCATGATGGATGGATGGACAGATGGATGGTAGCCTTCCATCTCTACATTCTGAGACATAAGCCTGTCTACACATTCTAGTGGGAGGGCATGGTTCATGTCTTTTCTCCTTTTTCTCCAAGACTTAGTGGGTTTCCAATAAAAAAATAACTGATTTGGTTGGACTCTTGAATCCAAAGAAACAAACCAAATGAAGCCTTCTGTTCATGAGCCAGTGAGGGCCAAGGAAAGGAGTCAGAAATCCTCAGCCATATGCATTTGAATGTATTTAGTCTCTTTTAACTAGAAATAGTTAAATGCAGGAAATGAATACATTATCTGCTGGGCAGCAGAGATGCAAAGTGAACAAGACTAAAACGGTGCCTTCCCTCACAGAGCCCACTGGAGGAAAAGACAGATATTAACAATTATACAAATAAGTAGCTACCATGTTCAGTGAGTCTCTTTAAGAAAAATTTCTGTAGATGGTCCCAATCTTCAAGCAGTCTGAACCTATATGAGGAAAATCACGATTTTGTTCCAAATGAAGACACACTTTCCTTACAGCACCCTCTGAAGTGGTGAATACGGAAAGTTTATTATATACCTTTGTTGCACAGGCCTCTGTTCCAAAATGATCATGAGAAATTTTTTTAAAAGACCAATTAGAAGCATCATAGATATAAATACTCATAAGGCTCTACATGTGTGTTCAAATGTGTAGTATGTATGACTTACCCAGGGTAACTAAAGCTGACCTAAAAAATTAAAAAAACAGAAAGTACAAGAACAACAGTCACTAGGTATTTGGGAGTCTAGAGATCTGTGTGTAGGTACCAAGCCCAGAAGGCCTTGCCATGACCACAGATCTTAAGAATTATAAACAACCTGTCTGGGAAACTGTGCGTAAGTCAGCAGGAGCTCTAGGAAGGCAGGGAAAAGGAGAGGCCAGGAAAAAACAAACCCCAAGAACAAAGTCATGAATATGAGGACGAGGAAAGAAGAACTGCCCCAAGGAAGAGAGGAGAGATAAATGAGGACTCAAGGAAAGATAAGGATGCCAAAAGCTGGACGGCAGGGAACAACTGGTAACATCTGAGGGAATATATAGGATGTCTGAATTGATATACAGTATTTGTTAGGATTAATAAAATTTTAAATTAAAAAACTAATAGAGCTTTAAAAAATTAAATCAAAATCCCATGCCAGCTTATCTTTCAAAATAATGCTCCTGCATCAATCTTGATCTTTAACTTAACAATTTCTGAGACCCTTAATTTAGATGCAGGTGGAAATGTGAACAGAATCGTCTCTTCAGCTATGTCAAGGCAAAGACAACTCCCAGCCACCTGGGGGACACTGGCTGCAATGGGTTCTTCCTCACAAATCCTCATGGGCTCTGAGGGCCAGAAGGGGTGAACCTGGCCCAGCCTTACCTTTTTTTGGTTCAAATCTGTGATCCAGAGAGGAAAAGCCACATATCTGGCTCATTACAGAGATAGATACCAGGTACTTCCCTTCCCAAGCCTTAGCGCTTTTCATCATAAAAACCTACCTACTCAGACCTGAGCATGCATAGCTGTTTAGACAGCTGTCCCCCAGCCACTCTTACCAACCACAAATTCTCTGCTGCTCTCTCACCTGTCTGAGCAACCAGGTGTGTCCACCCACTCCAGACGGCAGTAACCTTTTCATTCTGAAAACAGTGTGCTTCTATTTTCTGGGGCAAAGGAAGGAAAGCAGCCTGGGAAGCCAGTTGCCCATGCTTGTTGCTTCCCCAAACATACAGCTCTCCTGCATCTTAAAACAAACAGAAAGGGAACAAAAGAGAGAAAGGAACATTAGTCCAAAATGACAGAAAATAACACGAGTCAGTTGAAAGAAACAATAATTCTTATGCTACAATGTTGAGTGGAGCAAAGCAAGATACAAAAGTCAAGTGTAACATAGTAACATATAAGATTTTTTTAAATTCTGTAAATAGCAAACAAAGCCAAATGTCCTTAGTAGTTTATTAAAGAATAGGAATGTGAGTTTATTTTTCATTAATTCATTCAACAAATATTTATCCAATATCTACCATGTGCAAGATATATGTTTATTTCTATATTTTAAAAAGCATATGCATTGCCCTTTGTCAGGAAAAAAATACACTTTTCAAAATAACAGGTTAAAAGACATATTATTTAAGCTTAAACTTCTTAAACATAAGATTATTTCAGTACATGCCCTGTCCAGGAGAAAATATAATGCTGCCACATCACATCTGTATGGTACTTCGGCTCATCTGAACCTCACAGCAGTCTTGTGATACAGGTAGGGATGCAACTGACTGACATTGTGGTTTAACAGAGAGAGAGCAAATTCAGAGTCAAGTGACTCGGGCTGCTATTCCTGGATCTGCTAACCAGCTATTGACCTTGGACAAATCACTTCCTCTCCAAGCCTTAGTTTCACCAGCTAAAAATTGGAAGGCGATTGGTCTGGAAGAACAGACAATGAGACGGGTAACAAGTGAGACAGGTAGGCAACTGTGGCAAACCAGAGGGCATGTGCTTGCCTAACAAGTATTCATGCTCAAAAATGTTTTACTAGAAACCAAACAAAATGGGGCCATGGACTGCAATTCAGCCTGTGAATCTATAGTCTATGACTCATTGGATGATCCCTACGAGCTTTTCCCTGACATTCTAAGCTTCTACACTGTACTATATTTACAGCACACGGTACACACATGTGGCTACTGAACACTTGAAACACAGCTAGTTCAAACTGAGATGTGTTGTAAGACAAAAATAGGGCCATAGATTGCAAAGGCTTAGGGCAAAAAAATAAAAAAGAATTGTAGCTCATTAATAATTTTACATTGATTACAGATAGGAAATAATATTTTGGATAATCTGGGTTAAGTAAAATATATTATTAAACTGATTTCCTGTTTCTTTTTACTTATTGAAATGTGGTCCACATTACGTATCTATTAGACAGCACTCTATTAGAAGGTAATTTAATCAAGGTTCAGAAATGTTAAATAACTTTCAAGATCACATGGTTAATAAAGACCCAAATGGGATTTAGAGGTCTTTATTAGAAGAAGCAAGGTCTTCTGCTTCCACCACCTTTTGTGACCTCCCAATAAAGCTTTACAGTATTGCTTGCCCTAGGGCAGTCTGGTATATTCTCAAAAAATTATCAAAAGCCAAATAGTATCATTAAAGGACATCAGACCAAGATTCAGAGTTCAAGTCCCAGAGCTGCTCCTCCATCACCCTCTGACATTGGGCACATGATTTCACATTCTGGGACTGTTTCATCAAGTCTAAAATGAGGAAGTGTAAATGAGTGGAGCCTTTTTGTCATCTATGTAACCTTGCAGCACTGACATTCTGCAGTTTTATGAAGTGAATTTGGTGTATGCCCAGAGAGAAGGCAACCTCCCTGGACTTCACCAGTATGTGCAAAGTATAAGGATGCCTTACATGAGGGCAGAGAAGCCCCTCAGCAAAGTGTCAACTCATTAAATGGACTTGTTAGCTACCAATATGCCACTGGCAAGGAGCCTGTGTCTATAATAGGCCTTCATTTATCTTAGTAAGTCTAAATCATCTTTTTGCAAAGACAAACTGTCTTCCACATGTGGATCATTGCACTGTTGTGTCAGCAAGCAAAATTAAATTCTGCTGCAATGCCAAACAGTTACATAACCTACAACTCCAGAGCAAAGTTCTAGAGAGCACTGAACAAATCCAATGTGGAACAGTCTGAATTAGACCAGGAAAGATGAGTATTAATCTTGGCAATTTTTTAACTCACTGTCAAAATATCAAAAACCAATTCACTTTGTGAACATACTAAAAATTACCAAATTGTACACTTGTAAAGGGTGAATTTTTTAGATATGAATTATTCTTAAAAAGCAGAAATTCAACACCTGTGTTTAAAAAACACCATAATAAAAGTGCTTCACATATGAAATAACTTTATGAATTACAAGATTTTTTTGAAGAAACTAATATCAGCAAGCAATCAGTGAATCACTATGTTTATGTAATGCTAGCCATTTCAAATTAATTAGAACAGAATAGAAATATCTTTTAGTATACTCTTATTCTCAGAAAAGAATGTCCAGCCTTTCCCAACCCTCACTGACTCTGGGGCATGAACTTCCCACCTCAGGACCTCCAGTCCTTCCTCTATAAAAGGAGAGGCGGGACCAGATGCCCAGGTAAGTCCCTTATAGCTGGTATTCATTTCAACTCAACCCTTTTAACATACATATAAATCTAACTAACACAAGGCATAGGCTAAAAGTAGGTATTTCTTTTGTTAGTTGGTTGTTTTAAACTCACTAAATAACAAATTGTCTGTAGTTCAGAATTTGTATTTACACTCTCACATGTGGCTCTTGTATTCTGGATAATGTAGCTTCCAGTTGGACTACATTACAAACTTGATGTTGAAGAATGCATGCCACCATCTGAATAGCCACATAAAACACTGAAAACACCATGTATGAAAGTTATTTCCCTTTGTTTAAAACATGTAATGCATTCAACTCTGTGAAAGGTCTTACCAAAATTAAAACTCTCAGACCATTGTCTCCATTCTACCAGCAGGGGTCAGGGCAAACTGGGCTTTGAAGGAGGTAACAGGAAGGGATAACCTTCACTTTTAAGAACATACTGTATTGTCACTAAAAAGTTTATACTGTTACCAGCTGGGTGTGCCAAATGTATGGATGGACACACAGGCAAAAAGAGAGACTTAGTGTGAGAGAGAGAGAAGATGAGAGTGAGGGACAGATCAAAGAGGTGGTAGAGGGAGGTAAATTAAAGAAGTATATAAAAAGATAAAATTGACAATAAAACACATACATAACTAGACTTAGACCTATGGATATATAGATTAGGCAGAAAGACACAAAGATGAAAGATACAGAGATATACAGTTAGAGAAAAGAGTAGATAAAGATAAACACAAAGAGAGCATACAAAAAGAAAGATATATGGATTTGAAAGATATAGGTGGATAAAATAGGTTAGTTTCAGATTAAACAGCTAAACAAAATAGCTAGAGAGCTTAGACAGTTATTTTAGATATTGAAATGGATCTGGTGGATAAGATAACAAGATGTTACATATAAATTTACTGTTGGTTATCTGACTTGACAATTATAATTACCGAGAGGGAGATAGTCTCACTCTTACTGTATAGACTCAGAGGAAAGGAAGTAAGCCTATATTTCATGTGAGAACATTACATATATTATCATACTTAATCCTCAAAATTACCCACTAAGTATTTTACAGTCAAGGAAACAGTCCCAGCAAAGTAAGGTAACTTGCCTAAGATTAGACCACTGGTGGCATCAGAATTCTGACTCCAAAGTCTATGCTCTTCCCTCTGTATCCCATAGCATGTCTTGAGGCAAAAACATTAAACAATTCTGAATGGCAGGTTAAACTCAAAGAGCTGGTACCCACCTGTCAATGCACCTGAGTGATCTGAGCCAGCAAGAACACACACTGCTTTAGAATTCTCTAGACCTACAAAAAAAAAATGTTTTTTTTCTTTTGAGATTATATTTATAACAGAACAAACTAGGCAGAAGACTCAGCACTACCAGGGTCTGGGAGAAACTCTGAGCCAATGCAGGCTAGTCTGAGTCAGTGGCACTGGCCAAGAAGATGGCTGGCACAGTAGGAAGACAAGCTGCATACCAGGAGATTGAACAAATAAGTAAATTTCTCACCATCAGAGAGGAGGAAAGGCATAGATAGGAAAAGGTAGAAGGCTAGAATCAAACATGTGATATTGGATTTAACTGGAGAAATCAGTCAACTCATGGCTTCTGGCAGACATAGATAAATAGTGTGTACATGTATATTCCCTAGCTCTGTCTGCTGAGTGGGCCTAGAAGCAATAACATCTCATACATTCAGCTGCTATCACATGCAGGCATTGAAATACTAACCCAGGCCTCCTAACAACAAGCAGAACTAGAATCTGAACTGGCCTTCCATCTCCAAATCCAGCACTCCTCCTCCCATAATTACACAGTCCTCACTGACAAGGTATAATAACCCCAAAGTAACTCTGCTACATTGTGTCATCTGGTCTAGCATGTGGGGATATAGTCTTAGTCTGTAACTCTTTTTTCTGACACTTCCACTTAACTAGTGTCTTAATAAAATGCCTGTCACCCTTTAAGTATCCTGTGGAATGACAAAGGGACAAAGCAGATGTTTCCACCACATTCCCCAGAGAGAAAGCACTAGGCCCTTAGTGGCCACGTGAGGAGAGGCCACGCAAGGTTCCACCTCCAGGACCTGTGGTGATGGGGTGACAGGAGAATGAACAGTGACAGACTCTAAGGGCAGGAAGTCGATGAGCCATTCTAAAGTCTCACCGAAACCCACCCCCCTCAAATCAACTCTGAATCTAAGCTGTGTCCCAAGCAGATCCCAAGCAGGTCATTTAAACAAACCAAATAAAAATATTTCGGAATCCTTCTAGTTACAGATTCTGAGCTAAAACAGACAGAGACAGTTCCTACCCTTACAAAGCTCGTCATCTTTGGCATGTAGGAAAACACATAAACAATTCATAATGGTTCAGTGTGCTGTACTATCCATGCACGTGAAGAAAATACAATAGAGGCAAGAAGAAGGAAACATCTTAACTAAAAAGGCTGAATCTGAGCTAGACCTTGATAAATTATCCAGATTTTCTCAGGGGGAACAGGAAGGAAAAGGCAGATGTACCAGTTTGCCTGCAAGCACAGAGGAATGAGAAAGCAGGTATGCCAGGGATCACCTTGGTGGGGCAGGAAAAACTGTGGGAAGTATGAACTTACATTATGCCTGTTTTCAGTGTCATACGAAGTGGGTTGACTCCTGTCTGGCAGCCAGCGCCCCTTTCTTCTTCTCTAAAAGTACCCACCCTCCCCAGCTCCATATGGGCCTCGGGTGGCTGACCCCACCAGCGGCTGAGGAGGAGAGCCTTTAGGACTCAGGAAAATCAGAACGGCCCCACTCTCTAGTACCCCACCCACTGCTGCTTTCCCTTCCCTCTTCTTTCCCCATATGTTACCACTCTTAAAATTCCCTCCTTTGTTCTCAGCTAGAGGAAAGAAGGTTTCCTGTCCAGGTTTTGCCTCCAGCCGACCCTCAGTAAACTAGGTCCTGAAGTAAGAGAGTGTGAGAGGAAGAAAGGCAGAAGAGGAGGAGATGGAGCACAGTGCTATCTACAGAGAGTATGGAGCAGAGGGAGAGAGAAGCTGTGAGAAAGGGAGAGAGAAACTGAGCCCCAGAGAGAAAGAGAGAAAATGAGAAAGCCCTATAGACCCTCTGACCAACAAAGACTGACCAACAGACCTGTGGGAAGAACACTTCCTTTCCACCTCTCCTTGTGCCCATGAAGAGAGATTTTGCTATGGGCGTACTCCTGGCCCCCCTTACTCACTCTTGCTTTCCTTATAGGAGAAGGAACTGGCCATCTGAGGCACAGTCCTTCCAGAGTTCCCTCTGGGATGCACCTGCCTGCAGACAAGGTGCCTCCCCTTGTGCTCTCTGCTGTGTAGTAAGCTTAGCAGGGCTGGCTCTATGCAACCATCCCACTGCCTGGTGGGCAAGTTCAATCTGGGGTTCAGAATTTAGAGGTTCACCACTGATACACGTTATTTCCAACCACCTAAGTCATGTCTTCCACCTAACTTGTAACAGTTCTAGAGCTACCATTTTAATCCCACCTATCAGACTTGCATCTACCCCTCAATGGGTTCCAAACTGACAGTGAAGAGTGGTACCTTTACTGGGCCCCCAAATCCTAACATGACTAATAGACCAACCAACAGAAAGAATTAAGAAATTGTAAAAGCAAAACTCCATTTACCCATTTTTTGCATGCCTGTGTCTCTGCTTACTGACAAAGCATAAATGCAGCACTTAGAAGAAATACGGGCTTTACCTGTCACTCTGTTCGGTTCCTTTGCTGTGAAAAACAGTGGGAGAGTCTGCCCAGGACACAACCGCCGTCCAGATGATGCCAAACCAGTCCCCCACTGGAACACAATGCCACTTCCTTCTCAATGGAGCAGAAGAGAAAAAAGAGCAGATGCTTATCTGTTTTAGGAACAGATTGCTCTCTGAACCTCACTGCTATAGAAGATTCCCAATTCATTCTCAGTTAACATGCATATTATGGAAAAAGTTATTGCTTCTAGGGGCCCTAGGCCTGGTCATAGGGATTACCACTGAGCCAGGCACAAGTCCAGTCTTCAGGGTAATCTAAGACCATTAAAGAAAACTCCTACATTGTAAAACTCCTTCCAAAAAGATCCAGGACACCCCTCCAGAGTTAAATTACTCGAATGATACCTTATTCATGATTAATCTAAAAGGACAACTCAGACTCCAGACTAAGTGGGAATGAACCTTGAAGACTATCAAGTTCAATCCTCACATTTACTAGATAAGGTCCTGAAGAAGGGATATGATTTGTCCAAGATTATGCAGGGAGCTGGTAGCCCAGAAAATGCTAGGACTCAGCTCTCCTAACACTTCCACAGATCCTTTCCTACTAGACCAAGATAAATTTAAAGATTCCTTAATTGCCAAATAAGTATTTATTTATGACTGCAAGGTAGCTTCTTAGTAGCCACTATTTCAGTGGAATGGCCTTTTATTTTCATATCCACTGGATCTAATTCATGTACCCAAGTTCTGAACCTCATACAAATGCATAAGTGAGATTTTATATATGTGGTCTACAGTCAGATGTCTGTGGCTAGGACCCATCACCCACAAGCAACATTAAGATTCTGCTTCTCTGAAAGTAACCTATAACCAATGGTCCCTTAGGCTGTAAACAGCAAAGCCTGCTTTGTGAAATATAAGTGATAATGACTGAACACAATGTGAGCAAAACACAGTATTGAAATAGAACAAAACTTACCATCTCTTCAACAAATAGATTTCAAGGAGAAAAAAATAAAGATAGGAAAAGGGATTTATACATAAAGAGACTTGAGATACCTGATAAAGGATTAATATTTGGAATGTATAGAGAACTCCTAAAAGTCAACAATAATAAAAAAAAACCTGATTCAAAACTGAGCAAAGGACTTGAATAGACATTTCTCCAAAGAAAAATATACAAATGTCCATTAAGAACATAAAAAGATGCTCAACATCACTAATCACTAGAGAAATGCAAATCAAAACTGCAATGAGATACTACTTCATGTGTATTAGAATGGCTATAAAAAAAACAAAAATAGAAAATAACCTGTTTGTGAGGATGGGGAGATATCTGGAATCCATTTCAACTGCTGGTAGGAATGTAAAATGGTGGAAAACAGGATGGTGGTTCCTCAAAAAGTTAAAAACATAACTACTGTATGATCCAACAATTCTACTTCTGGGTATATATCCTAAAGAAAGCAAGATCTCAAAGTGGTATCTGTACACCCATGTTCAAAGCAGCATTTTTCACAACAGCTAAAATGTGGAAGCAACCCAAGTGTCTAACAACCGATGAAAAGATAAGCAAAATGAGGCATATGCATGCAATGGAATATTATTCAGCCTTGAAAAGGAAGAAAATTCTGACATATGCTAAAACATGGATAGACCTCGAGGACATTATGTTAAGTGAAATAAGCCATAAAAAGACAAATATATACAACCACACTTGTATGATGTGCTTGTACAACTGGTCAAAATCAGAGCATCAGGAAGTCGAATTGGGTGGCCATGGGCTGGGGAAAGGAGGAATGGGGAGTTACTGTTTAATGGATGTAGAATTTCAGTTTTGCAGGATGAAAAAAGTTCTGGAGATGGATGGTAGTGATGGTTGCACAATAATGTGATGTATCTAATACCACGCAACTGTACATTTATAAATGGTTAAGATGGTAAATTAAGTAAATATTTTTAAAAAGAGAGTTGAGATACCTATCAATGAACTGCAATGTATTCACCTAATTCGGATCCTGATTCAAAATGTAAAAAAGTATTTCTTGAGACAATCAAGAAAACTTAAACACTGACTGGATATTTGATAAATTACAGAATTACTGTTAATTTTTTGTAGGTATGATGATGATATTTTGGTAATGGTTTCAGAAGGCACCCTTTTCTTTTAGATATGGAGGCAGAAATATTTACAGATTAAATGGGGGAGAGGAGCACTTACAATGAAGTCAGTCAAACATAATACAAATTGCTGCTTTATGACTGGACAGGAATGTACACATAGGACTAGCATTTACAGAAAGTTGGTAGGGAAGGGGGAATTAAACCAGTGATAGGCAATCCTCCAGCCCTGCTGCCTTCTAAGAGAAGAAGCTGCTTATGAAAGTGTAATCACTACTATATATCTTAGCAATCACATTCCTGGGCATTTATCCCAGAGAAATGAAAATTTATGTTCACATAAAAACTTGTCCACAAATATTTATAGCTTTATTCTTAATAGCCAAAAACTGGAAGCAAACAGATGTCCTTCAATGGATGACTGGTTAAACAAACTGTATGTGTTATGGACTGAAGTGGGTCACTGAAATGTCATGTGTGGAAGCCCTAGGCCCAGTGTGACTGTATCTGGTGATGAGGCCTATAAGGAGGTAGTAAGGCTAAGGGGTCATAAGAGGGAGGCCTTAACCTGATAGAACTGGTGTCCTTAGAACAAGGGAAAGAGAAACCAGCAGTCTCCCTCTCTCTGTGCACACACAGAGGAAAGGCCAAGTGAGGACACAGTGAGACAGCAGCCACCTACCAGACAGGAAGAGAGGCCTCACCAGAAACCAACTCTGCCAGCACCCTGATCTTGGAGTTCGAGTCTCCATTACTGTGAGAAAACATATTCCTGTTGTTTAAGCCACCCAGTCTGGGGTATTTTGTTTTGGCCACCTGATACGGCTGATACCAGGGCATATCTATATATACCATAGAATACTATTTAGCAATGAAAAGGAACAAGTTAATGATACTCACAGCTTGGATGAATCACCAGAGAATCATGCTAAGCAAAAAAAGCTAATCCCAAAAGGCTACATACTGTATGACACAATTTATATAACATTCT
This sequence comes from Manis pentadactyla, assembly GCF_030020395.1. Taxonomy (NCBI): domain Eukaryota; kingdom Metazoa; phylum Chordata; class Mammalia; order Pholidota; family Manidae; genus Manis; species Manis pentadactyla. The sequence continues at coordinate 57,512,740 of NC_080027.1, forward strand.
TGAAATGACAATATTATTGTTGGAAAAGAGAAGCGTGGTTGCCAGGAACTGAGAAGGGGGCGGAGGTGGGTAGAAAATGAACACCGACATAAAAGCAACAGGAGGGATCACTGTGGTGATGGAACTGGTCTGCATCTGGACTGTACAAAGACATCCTGGTTGTGCTCTTGAACTACAGCTTCACAAAATGTTACACTGGGAGAGACTGGGAAAAGAGTACATGAGGTCTATTTTTGTCCTTACAACTGCATGTGACTCTACAATTATCTCAAAATAAAACCTAAAAATGTTTGTGAAGTATGATCAATATGAAGCCCCAGACGACCTTGAGCTCAGTGCCCCACCAGCCTCTTCCCGGCTGCCTCTCCTCTCCACACTCCATGAGTGGACTTACTAAATGCTTGAGCCTCAGCTGCCCAGCCGGTTAGGGCTGTCCTCCAGCTCACAGGAGTGGGAGCACAAAAATGACCAAGGGAGAGAGAAGAGAGATGCACTTCTTCCACACGCCACCAGCCCTCTCCACTTGCCACCCTCAGCCTCACGCACCCTGTCAGCCATGGATCCATCACCCTCCCACGGTACAGGAGACAAGCTCATGTAAAGCTTTTAAATCACTTGGAAGGCAGTGCTGTTCACAGCAAAGAATGGGAGCCTTGGAATCCAGACCGCCCTAGACTGAGACTGATACCGGCTCTACCTTTTCCTCCCTTGCTCCCTGTGCAACCCTGGGTAAGTGCTTTAGCTTCTCTGGACCTCAGTTTCTTCATATGCAAAAATTTAACTCACAGCCACCTTGAGGTTGTGAAGATTAAACGGGGTATTAAGTAAAACAAGAGAGCTTAGCACCATGCCTAGAACATCATAAAGAGCTAGAAAACTTCTCTTCCTCCTGACCTGCTAAAGGCTTTCCCACCTGACTTTGGCCTTTGTCCCCTCCTTTTAATCAGAAGTGCAGCACGGCAGGACACTCTGCATTACTCCCTAGAGTTTATTTCTGCTAAAGCTGTTTCTCCTTATTACATGCCTACTTAGAAAATAAAAGCGTAATGATCACCTGTGGCAGCTAAAGCATGCCTCAGTCCAGCAGCAATACAAACAACCTTCTCTCTCAGGAGCTGTCAAAATAAAGAAAAGATTGGGATCTCAGAATCATCCATCTACAGAACATTATGTAATTTATGCCCAAATACAGCACAGAATGGCCCTCATTATGTGTCTGATTAGTTTAGAGCTGCCAACTCCCAACTTTTCCATCCATAAACACCTTTTTAAAGAAAAAAGGTCTTTAAAAATACCATCTTACAATGCCTTTCAGGCCTGGGAAGGACCTTCAAGGTCTTCCAGTCCAGGGGTTAATAAATGTTTTCTATAAAGGGCCAGAGAATAAATATTTTAGATTTTGCAGGCCTCACAGAGTTTCTGTCACACTACTCCACTCTGCCACTAGACATAAGAGCAGCCATAGACAATGCATAAATGAATGGGCATGGCTGTGTTCCAATAGAACGTTACTTGCCAAGGTTCTAGTTTGACAACCTCTGATCTAATCCAGTCCCCATGCAATGCTACAAACCCCTCCACAATACCCACCAAGTGTCATCCAACCCCTGCCAAATGCCTACTTCCAGCAGCTTACTATGTCTCCAAGTGCCTGCTCCATCTTTACACCATTCCACTTTCTCCTTGGAAGCAGCCACATCTAGCTGCCTGTAGCTTCTGACAATGTTTTCCAAATATTTGAAAACAGCTGTCATGTCCTCTTTCAGATGTCTCGTGCTGGTTTTAAAAATAGGTCCTCAAGACTGCAAATGGGGTGTGGGGGAGACTTGATAATATGAGTGAATGTAGTAACCACAATGTTGCTCATGTGAAACCTTCATAAGATTGTATATCAATGATACCTTAATAAAAAATAAAAAATAGGTCCTCAAATTCTGAAACCCCTCCTTTCAAAATGTGGAAGCTAACTGCCCTCCAGTTGAGTGTGGGCTGGACTTAGTAACTTCTTTCTAGTGAATGGGATAAGGAAGTGAAGAGTGGCTCAGAGCCAAGGTGATAAAAGGACTGAGACCTCCTGCTCAGCCTTTCTTTCGAATCACTCTTGGGGAAGCCAGATGCCATGCCTGAATGGTCCAACAGAGAAGCCATGTGGCAAGGACCTGAAGCCTCCTGCCAGCCGAGAGTGTGGAAGTGGATCTAGCAAGTCAGTCAAGCCTTCAGCAAACTGCGTGCAACCCCAGCTGACATCTTAACTGCAACCTCCTCAGAAACAAGCTAAGCTATTCCCAGATTCGTGACCCTCAGAAACTATGAATAATAAATGCTTGTTGTTCTAAGCTGCTAAATTTTAGGTCAATTTATTACACAGCAACAAAGAACTAATACTTATCTCTTCTTTAGGTGAAACCTCCCCAATTCCAACAGCCATCACCCAGTCTCAAACTCCCTCCCCTGCTTGGTTTATCTCCTCTAAATATGCTCTGGTTACTCAATCTCTCTTTACTTACTTACCTACTTACTTATTTATTTATGGTATCATTGATATACAATCTTATGAAGGTTTCACATGAACAACATTGTGATTTCAACATTCACCCATATTATAAAGTCCCCCCACCCCACTGCAGTCACTGTCCATCAGTATAGTAAGATGCTATCTATAGAGTCACTACTTACCTTCTCTGTGCTATACTACCTTCCCCATGACCTACCTATATTGTGTGTGCTAATTAAATGCCCCTTACTCCTCTATTCCCTCCCTCCCCACCCACCATCTCCAACCCCTTCCCTTTGGTAACTGCTAGTCCCTTCTTGGAGTCTGTGAGTCTGCTGCTGTTTTATTCCTTCAGTTTTGCTTCATTGTTATACTCCACAAATGAGAGAAATCATTTGGTATTTGTCTTTGCCTGACTTATTTCACTGAGCATAACATCCTCTAGCTCCATCCATGTTGTTGCAAATGGTAGGATTTGTTTTCTTCTTATGGCTGTATAATATTCCATTGTGTATATGTACCACATCTCCTTTATCCACTCATCTACTGATGAACACTTAGGTTGCTTCCAAATTGCTTGGCTATTTTTCATACATAGTGCTACGATAAACATAGGGGTGCGTATGTCTTTTTGAATCAGGGATCTTGTTTTCTTTGGGTAAAATTCCTAGGAGTGGAATTACTGGGTCAAATGGTATTTCTATTTTTAGTTTTTTGAGGAACCTCCACATTGCTTTCTACATGGTTGAACTAATTTACATTCCCACCAACAGTGCAGAAGGGTTCCCCTTTCTCTGCATCCTCACCAGTATTTGTTGTTTCTTGTCTTTTGGATGTTGGCCATCCTAACTGGTGTGAGATAATATCTCATTGTGGTTTTAATTTGCATTTCCCTGATGATTAGTGATGTGGAGCATCTTTTCATCTGCCTCTTGGCCATCTGAATTTCTTCTTCGGAGAAGTGTCTGTTCAGATCCTCCACCCATTTTTTTATCAGGTTATTTGTTTTTTGGGGGTTGAGGTGTGTGAGCTCTTTACTTTGGATGTTAACCCCTTATCGGAGACATCATTTATGAATATATTCTCCATATTATAGGATGCCTTTTTGTTCTGATGGTTTCCTTTGTTGTACAGCTTTTTAGTTTGATGTAGTCCCATTGTTCATTTTTGCTTTTGTTTCCCTTGCCCAAGGAGAAGTGTTCAAGAAAAAGTTGCTCATGTTTATATTCAAGAGATTTTTACCTGTTTTCTTCTATGAGATTTATGGTTTCATGAGTTACATTCAGGTCTTTGTCAATCTCTCTTTTAAAGGGACTTGTATAGGCATTGATCATAGCCCCTATGGAGCTTTAGCACATTGTTTATTTGCAGATCCACAGTGTCTTTCTAAACTTTAGGACCCTCAAAGGCAGGGTCTTACCTTTATTCCCAGAACCTAAGCACCAAACCCACAATGGAACACAACATTCCAGACACAGTCTGACTAGCACAAAGGACAGGACTCTGGCCTCCCTTCTTCCAGACACTAGTTCTCTTAATACAGCCCACAATCACATTAGCTTTTGAGAAGATCAAATCTTACTGCTAACACAGTTTGAACATATTGATCTTCAATTAATTTTTTTCTTTTTTTTTCAAAACTAAAAGGCTCTACATGTAGATCCAATCTCTTCAACATCCTCAACTCACCTCCATTCCTACCTCTTCATCTCTACTCCCACTTCTTTAGTTTGGACCAAGGCCATCTCTCTTAATCTGCATTAGCCAGAGTTTCCTGAGTAATCTTCCTTCAATCTATCCTCCACACTATCCCATCAGGCCCCCAATACACTGTTCTTCCCCCATCCAGGCCCTCCCTAAAACAGTGTTCCTACTGTTTATCCTATACTACCTCCCCGCTTGCCCCTTCCCCGCTGGCGCTTCTATCATTATATTCCAATCATACTAAACTGCTTGCAGTATCCCAAATCCTCCTGTTTCATGCTTCTACACATTTGCTTATACTACCTTCTGCTGGAATGCCCTTCTTTCTACCTACTCCATGCATCCTATCTCAACCAGGTAAACTCCCACTCAACTTTCAAGACTTAGCATAGCCTATTCTCAGCCCATCTTTCCCAAGGAGTTCAGTACTCCCTCCTTTGAGGCTATACATGCATCTACCACAGTTCTAACATGATAATGTGTTTGGATGTTTCTGTATCTAACATGTACTGCTAACTGTAAGACCCTCAAATGCTAGGATTGGATCTTATTCACTTTTGTCCCCACTTCCTAACAACAGCACCTGTACACAACAGTTGCTATTAAATAAATGAATGACTTTCTATTATACTTCACTTTGGCACATTCCTCTCATTGTCCCATATGAAAAAGCCTGTCAAAATGTTTTTACCTCCTCATTCTGTCATCTAACATATTTTAAACATTGTTCCCCTGTCTTCTTTAATAATGTGACTTAAGCTAAATTAATTATAACTTAGATTTAGGTTCTTAAAAAGCCATCTATTTGTAACTAGAAGCTGTACACTTCCTACAACAGTGACTACAGAGTCTAGATTTCCCTGCATCCCATATGCTATAGACAGAATGTTTGTATTCACCCAAAATTCATATATTGAGACCTCTTACCCAATGTGATGGTATTTGGAAGGAAGGTCTTTGGGAGGTGGTTACGTCATGATAAAGGAGTCCTCATGAATGGAATTGATGCCCTTATGAAAGAGGCCTTAGAGAGCTTCTTTGCCCAGCAAGAAGATGGCTATCTATAAACCAGGAGGGTCACCAGATACCAAATCTGCTGGTGCCTTGACCTTAGATTTCCCATCCTCCAGAAATGTGAAAAATAAATGTTTGTTGTTTAAGCCATCTCATCTACGGTATTTCTGTTTTAGCAGCCTGAACGGACTAAAACACCATGGAAACCATGACACCAAATAATGCCCCACGCCCTACCTTCCTAATTCATATGAAGCAATCATAATTCAGCAAAACGTTGGGAGCAGACCATGCTTTCTCCAATGACAACAGATCTCCCACTCTGAGTCAGAGTTTAAGGAAATTAGATAGGAGTGGAGCAGCTAAGGTGGTGAAACTCATTTTAGATCCCAGCATAGTTCTTTCAAAATTCCATACTCCTGCTCTGATCATTAAAATATTAATATGTATATTTTAAATACAACTCAGTGGAAAGAGCTCTGGACTAGGGCAGGAGTCCTGTCTAATCCTCATGTTGTCCAAGATGGTAGCCACTAGCTACATGTGGCTACTGAATTGAGACATAGTGTAAGTGAAAAATATACACCAGAGTTCAACTCAGTATAAAATAAAGAATATAAAATGTCTCATTAATAAGTTTCATATGACATATAAAATGCAATGAAATAGTTTGGATACATTGGATTAACTTTAAAATTATTAAAATAAATTCTACCCACACCCCACAACATAGACGAAACTTGAAAATATCATAAAGTAAAAGAAGCTAGACAAAAAAGACTACATATTTATAATTCCATTTATAAATGCCCAGAAAAGGCAAATCAATGGAGACAGATTATTGATCACCAAGGGGTGGGGTAGGAGAAAATGGGAAGAAACTGCAACTGGGTACACAGTTTCTTAGCTGGCGATGAAAATGTTCTAAAATTAGATAATGGTCATAATTATCTAAGTAGATAATTAGATGGTTGAGCATCTCTGTGAATAAACTAAAAGCCACGTGAATTACACATTTTTAAAGGGTAAAAGTTTTATTTTATATGAATTATATCTCATTAAAGCTGTTATTTTAAAAACTAATTTCACCTATTTCTCTTTACTTTCTTAAATAGTGCTACCAGAAATTTTCATTTACATGTTATTTTTATATCATATTTCTTTTGGACAGCACTAGCCTATACCATTTGCCAGCTTACTGTCTTTAGGTAGGTCACTTCTAATTGGACCTGTTTCCAACACAGTTCCTATTATTATGAATTTTAGAATTGGAAAACATCATTAATGTCTTTATGAGATATATTACCCTTATTGTCTTACTTCACAAAAATGTATAATGTGTATGAGGGCTAACAGGTTTTTTTCACTCACCACCTCCATCCACCCAACCTAATTTTTCCCAGAAAATCTAAGTTTTCATCTTAAATTCTACCTCCCTCATGGGTTTTCAGGGACCCTGCCAGTCTTTCAGTCTGGGAGGGGTAACAATAATAACGATAATACCCTAGGAGTGCTTTAACAAGACACGGGCAAGCTAAATATTGGATGCTGCCTTACCTCAATGGCTTGAGGAACTACACATCTTGGAAGCCCATGAGGAACTCCTAATTGACCAAAGAAGTTGGATCCACATGATAGAACTTGACCATTTTCTGCAAAACACAAATACTTAAATCACAATCTAAAAAGTAAGCTATCTATGACCAAAAGGTAAATGCTGGAGGATGAGAGGAAGAGCGGGGGCCCTGTGCTTCAGCACATTCAAACCATGTTCCCTGCTTTCACCACTCCTCCAGGAGTAAAAACACTAGCCCTGGACTAAATGTTCCATACAGATTGTCCTCTACACTGCCTACTTAATGATAGCTTATCTGGGCAGAACATTATGCAGTGCCTAGCATTAGGATGGGAAGATACTTATTCCCCAGTTTTCATGTTTCTATGTGACACAATTTCTATTATTTTACTAAGCCCTTCCCCATACTCACTGCTTTCTAGGGGAGGAGGGATAACTTAGCCAATTAGTGAGCTCAAAAAAGGAACAGGACATGTGTGGCTTGGTACCTTCTGCTCAGGCACTGTGGGCTGACACATAGTAAGGGCTTCCCCTAAGGGAAGCCCAGAGTTTGCAGAATAAGTATGGATCAGAGGAGTGTTAGCTCTGATAATGGTAAAATAATGGAGTTTGAGTTCCAACTGTCTTGACTCCTCTCCACCTTTCTCACAATTGGTTCCAAATGTGAGTAGGAAACACTGTTATCTACTGACTCCCTACCACCCCGACACAGGCCTAGTGATAGTGATCATTGATAATGATACCTATTATTTAGATTCTAATAATTACTGCCAAATTCAATACACATTACACAACCCATCCACAGAAGAGAGATGGCAACACCTAAGCAGAATTTTAAAGAAGGAATGAGAGTGCATCAGATAGACAAGAAAGACTGTTCCAGACAAAGAACAACATGTACTATTTGGTATTATTAGAAAGAAAAGTATGGGGAGTATGGAGAATAATAGACAAAGCAACAACAGGGCCAGGTAGGGAACAGTAACTGAATGCCATGTGCTAAAGTGGTCTTTTTAAGCTTGGGATTTTCAAGGTTCTGGGGGGAGCATATGGTCAGAAGATGCCCTAGCCACAGGACTGTGAGGACAAGGGAGCCTAGTCAGAAACTGTAGATGGTCCTTCAATCCAGAACAGCAAGCTGGACAGGGTAAACCTGCTTCCAGGGAAAAGTCAGCTGACAAGGTAACTGTTGCCAGCTGCTCCCAAGAACATTACTCTATTAACTCTTTGGCCATCCCCACCCAACCTACATTCTACCCTGCTATCTGACTTCATAGACATTGAACAGTTCTGCTCAACTATATATATATATTTTCTTAACCCTTCAATGGGAAACAAGTTGTCATCACTGTAGGGACAACCTCTGCTCTCCTCATGCTTCCTCACCGCATTCTGCAGCAAGTAACCCTTAGCCAGCACTACTGCCAGCTAGCCCAGGCACACAGCTCTCTGTGAGCTTCTGGGACAGGAAGTGGCCACCAAAGGAGATCTGGCCCCAGGCGCTGGCCAAAGTTTTCCAGCCTTAAGCTTTACTGTTCAAACTCTCTTTGTAAAAGGCACCTCCAAATTTATATGACAACCAGAGAGAACGTGTGTGTGTGTGTGTGTGTGTGTGTGTGTGTGTGTGTGTGTGTGTGTGTGTGTGTACACAGAAGCATTCATTCAATCAGCATCACCACCATCATGCTCTTCTCACCCAAAGCCTTCCCAGTGATGATCGCCTAGAAGTGAACTCACCTGTGAGAATAATGGTGAAATCCCAGCCACAGGCCACCTGTTGGATGGGACAACCAAGGAGGGATTTGCAGGGGGTAAAATACAGAATATCCTCTGTATGACCAAGCCCCAGTTGGCCATGTTTGTTCAGGCCACAGACGAAAAGGCTTCCTCCGTCTGCAAAAACAAAGGCTTTGGTGATTGTCTGCACAGGGGAAACCACAACCACCAAAGCAAGCAAAAGGATTGCACTCTTATTTGGAGTCACAAACCCAATAATCTTTCTCTTACCCATGTTAATAAGCCATAAAGGTTAATGTGCACTGGACCAAACGGCATAGGGCCAAGGGGCTCAAATCTAATATCTAAATGGAAACTCCAAGTCCTACTGCAGTAGCCAATCAATGACCAAAGTGAGCATCTACTCAAGTAACAATAAAAGCCAACATTTATTCAGCACTTAGAATGTGCCAGGTACTGTTCTAAGAGCTTAAAGTGTGGGAGCGACTTATACTTTGGGCACAGTTCCTAGAGCCCATAGTAGTTTTAGAGGCCCACACAAATGTTTTAATTTTAAATTCCTTTAAAATAAGAAAAAATAAATGTAATAATAATTAATACATAATACTAAATCTAACCTGGATTATACTAATCTTTATATCAACGCAGTTATAAAATAAAATGTTTGAAGTTTCTTTATGTAGGAAGAGGTTCACAAAGGCAAAAGGGCCCAGGCCCCAAGAATGTCATAATGCAGCCCTGTTGATTCTCCTCATCCACCATCATTATCCCCATGTAACAGAGAAGAAACTGGCACAGAAATTAAGCGACTTTCCCAAGGCCACACAGCTAATAAAGAACAGAACCAAGATTTGAACCCAGGCAGTTTGATTCCAGAGTTCATGTTCATAACAAGGATGCAATATGCCCTCCTTTGCAATATTGCAGCACTTGCAGTACTTGTGAAGTACCATCCTAGGTACTGTGACAGAAATTAAGGAAACTCCAAAGCTCTCCTTCTCAAGGAATATTCTTTCTAATTGCAAAGACTTCTAACTCCTATGTGAAAGTTAAACAGCAATATATGATATACCATGTCATATATGTTGCAACTCTCCCATTAATTTCTTATAACCTGAAGCAGTCAGTTTTCCTCTCTAAGCTTTATTTGTATAATGGAGCAGGATGGAGGGGTTGCCTAGATCTCTAAAGTCCTTTCAGCTCTGACAATCTAGAATTCACTGATAGCAACCTGGCTCTTTCACAAGAATGTTTTCCTTTGCAAAATACAAGGCTGAAAGATGGCCATAGTAACACCCTAGGGGGAAATGTCTAAATAAGAAAATGAGGGGCTCTCTACTCTTGAAGGAAGTTACCTGTGACAACAGCAGAGTGGCCCCCTCCTCCTGTGATCCTCCTGACACATCCAGGTTTACAGAAGTCATCCAGTTGCTGGGGAAAAAGCACATCTTCCTTATGGCCAAGGCCAAGTTGCCCATAGCTATTTGCACCCTAGGGATAAAATAAACCTGGGATGAAGAAGCATGGAAACCACCACTATCTATGTGTATTTACCGGTCCCTATCTTTCTCACCCTGACATACCTCTCAGCCCCTATCACATATGTGATTTCATAAGCTTGTTCTCGAGAGTTTGTTATATGCAATCATACTTGATGGTGGCCCCATCCCCAGAACACCACTATTTCCATGTGAGGAGTCATTAGTGCCCACAACTTATCTGAAGATATCCCCCTCTTCTCCTTTCAATGCCCCAAACCACATGTTGCCTTTGGGGGGCAGCATGGGAGTTTCCGTCTTATAAAAGCTAATTATCTAGGGAGGCTAAGGAAAGAAACAATGAGGGAAAATGGGAACAAAGTGGTGGGAAATGCACTGGGCCTAGTTCTTGTCCCTTCTCCCCACACCCTCACTGGGAAAACTGGCAACAACCTTCTGTAATCAAAGTTAGCTGAGGATTATGTACCCTCATACAGGGCACCTCACTGTTAATTCATTTGCACAGTAAGAGGTTGGCAATGATCTCTAAGGGCCCCTCCAAGTACAAGATGATGCTAAGATTTACATAATGAGATTCCTGTAAGGGAACATCTTTCCCCTTGGTGGGCAATATGTCTATGATTACTACTATACAATAAGGGTCCAGAATCCCTAACCCAAAAGCTACGGCAGCCAGATGTATTTCTGATTCAGAATTTTATAGACTTTAGAAAATATGGCATATAAATCATATACACTGCTGCAAGGCCTGGCAGCAGCACCCCAAAGGTGGAATAGTATTATTTCTGCAGAAAGAGGTGCAAATACAGCTAAACGGACAAAGACTCTAAGCAGCCTCATGTCAGGTGAGTTTGACGGTTTCAGAGCTTTTTGTATTCAAAATTGAAAATAACGGAATGGTGGAGGGAGAACTGTATTAAGATTGCAGAAATTCTTACACTACTCCCAAGCATCTCTCCCTAGAGATAAGCAGTAAAATCTTTAAAATGTGTTTGATTTTGAAGACTCCTGGATGACAAAGTGATCTAAAACAACTACAAAAAATTCATACATACATACATACATACAAACTCCTGACCCTGTGGAACTGTCTGTTACACAGGCCTCCAGGTATGCAAGAACTCCAAGCTGGGAGAGTAAGCCAGGGCAGGGGCATAGGTCCCAGGGGTCCCTCAGGGGTATTATGAGCTACCAATCACAGTGCTTCTCCGTGTGCTGGGCATTCACTTTCTATTCTCACAACAGAGCAGATGCTATTACCACTCACATTTTACAGATGAAGAAACTAAGGCTCAGAATGGTTAAATAATTTCCCATAGTCACATATAGGCAACAAGTCAGATACCCCAACCCTTTTATTATACCATACTGTGTCTCTAAGGATATGTGGGGAACCAGCCCAAAGCTAATCTGGCAGGAAGCTAACTGTATGACCCTACCTAAAATAGCACCCCATCACTCTATCCCCTTTTGTTTATTAATTCTCTTTATAGCACTCCTGAACATTACAACATTTTTGCTTTCTTGTTTAGTGTCTACCTCCCACCTTATAAGTAAACCAGAAGAGCAGGATCTTTGTTTTGCTCACTCATATCTTCTGCAACTGAAACTGTGCCAGCCCAGAGAAAGTGTGCATATATTTTATAATGAATATAGTGAATGAATATAAGACCCAACGAGGCCCTACCTAGGAAAGATCAAATTAATGACTTGCATACTGTGGAGTGCAGATGGCCAGAATTTTTCCACCAGCCCTGAGATCTCTGTGACTGCCCCATTACCACCACTGTAGGCTGCTGAACAGAAAGTGAGACACAGGCACTCAAGATTCAAATTATGACTCTCAATTTTTGCAATGCAAACTCCAGGCCCTAAATCCAGGATGAAGGAAAATTTAATATGTATTACTGCTGTTATTTGCCTCCTTTCCTTACAAACACTCCAGACACACCACACACACAGGACTCCAAGAAGGTAAATTCCCTTGCTGTGGACTGAATTATGTTCCCCTAAAATTAATCTGTTGCAGCCCGAACCTCCAGTACCTCAAAATGTAACTGACTGGAGATGGGCCTCTAAAAAGATAAGTGAGGTTAAATGATGTCATCAAGGTAGGGCTCTAATATAATATGACTGGTGTCCTTATGTGAAGAGACACAGGGATGCCCTCATACAGAGAAAAAGCCACATGAGGACACGTCAAGAAGGCGGCCACCTGCAAGCCAAAGAAAAGAGGCCTCAGATGAAACTAAACCTGCTGACATCTTTATCTTGGAATTCTGGCCTCCAGAACTGGAAAAAAATACATCATTATTGTTTAAGCCTCTCTCAGTCTTTATGGTTTTGTTATGGCAGCCCTAGCAAATTAATACACACCATGCAGCAGGAAGATCACACACCATCCAGCCTCCAAGCACAGCGCTAGAGTTAGGCTCAACAATATTTTTGAGTATGGACAAGACAATATCTGACACACAGACCCTTGTCTCCCGCTCGGGAAAAACCAGAGACAGCACACCCGAAACACACATTCAGTCCCAAACTCCACCTGCAGCTCAAGTGCCACCTCAAAAATACTCAGCCAGCCATACTACCTCAGGCCGAACTGCACGCTCTCCCTTCTGCCAGTCTGCAACTTTACAGTCAACAAGTGCTGACTGGTACTGATAATAACGTTTTTAAAATTACTCGATACATGCCGGTTTTAATAGCAATACAGGTGTTACTCCCCTTCTCCCAACAGGAAAGCTGGAAATCTTTCACTCCCGTGTTTTCATCAAAAGACCAGCACAAAGCTAAGCACACATTCATTAGTCAACAAATATTTGCTAGGCACTGTGAACAGGCACAGTATCCTCAATTATGAAACTCACATCCTAGCCAAGGAAACAGACCTTAACAAATTACACATTTCATTACAACTGTGATACGTGCTATGAAGGACTAAAGACACTGTCTGCTTGCTCCCATGCATATGCAACACATTCCTCTGCAGAGACCCTCCTCTGTTCCAGCCAGGACACATAAGGATGATCATTTCTCTCAGTGCTCGCGTCAAATCAACACCAACGCAGACTCCTACGCCCCCAATGCAGGGGAGATCCGGTCACAGCAGAATATCGGCAAACATGAAGGGTGTCAGCCTCATGCGCGGCCGAAAACCGCACGCCTCACATCAAAAGATGCTCCCGCTAGGCTGCGGTGGGGCTGGAGAAGGACCTGCACCCTCCAAGCAACGCGAGGTTGGGGGCACAGGTGGCCCAAGAGGGCCCTGGGACGGGGCAATTCCCTCTACGGAATCCTCCACGCGGTCTTTCCCGGAGCTATCCAGGCCTGAAGGCTCTCACGGAACCAGATGCTCTGTCCCTGGGGCAGGTTCCTCCGGATGCGCCGCAGCCCCTCGGGTCCGGACCCCACTGGCCAACAGTCCCCTAAGTCACCCCGTTAAGGCTCTTCTTCCCTTCCCGCCCTCTCCTCCTCTGCCCGAAGCCCAGGATCCTCCAACCCAGAGCCTGGCCCGGACCTCAGCCGACCGACGCCAAGACCGCCCACGCCGAGGCCGCGAGCTTCTAGAGTCTCCGCGCCCCTCAGTCCCAGCGGCCCCGGTCCGGGGGCGGAGTCACGTACCCAGGCGAAGAGCGCGGCTGCCGCAGAGCCGGCCTCTAAGACGCTCCGCCGCCGCTCCATGGGGGACGCTGGGCCGGAGCTTCCGGGAGGGCTCGCGGGAGGGGCGCGCCCGGGAAGAGACTGGAGCCCAGCGGTGTGGGGCCGGTGCGGGGGAGGAGTCTGGAGTAGGGGCGGGGCCGTTCGGGGAGGAGTCTGCGGTGGGCGGGGACGCAGAGGGAGGGGCGCGCCCTCGGGCCTCGGGGAACCAGACACGGGCGGGAGCCGGGCCACCGCCTCCGGAGCCGCCTCCTTGTCGCCCAGCCCCAAAGCGCTCCGAGAGTCTCTGTCCCCAGCCTGCGTCTTGCATCTTTCCTCCCCTCGCGCTCTTTACTTTTAGTAATAATTCTGTACGAGTGCGCTACGCTCCTTCACATTTTTATCTCCGTGGATTCCCATGACAGCCCACAGAGGCTGACAGGGCAGGGATCGGATCATATTTGATGGGAAGAAACTGAGCCTGAGAGGGAATGGAAAAGGTCCTGCGCCAGTGTTTTCGGCCTGCCTTGGTGTGCGTTTGCAAAATTTGATGGAGCTTTTTGTTAGGCGAGTGTAGTGTCTTCACGTCTTTGGAGTCGCTCTCAGCGCCTGCCACGGAGCGGGAACTTATGCCTCCAGACACCGAACTGAGGAGGCTGGTTCTCGCGGATTCCGGCCGGGGCAGTTTTTTAATTCTCAGCGCTCAGAGCACAGCGCTACCTTGATTCTGTTCATCAATATTGGATATTTCCACCCAACAAAGATTTTCGTATAAAATGGCTTTCATCAAATACCGTCATACACTGCTAGTGGCGGGGGCTAAATAAGTACAATTTTCCTGAAGGAAAATATGGCAATGTATATGAGGAGCATGAAAATGGATAAACAGATATTTACCAGTAACTCCAGTTCTATTAATTTATGACAAGAAAATAATCAGAGCTGTGCACAAAGCCTTAGACTGTTATTTGTTGAGGTTACATTTAATAGGAAAGAACTTACTACCTGAAAGCCCAAAAATTAATTGATTAAATTATGGCACAGCTATGCAGTGTGATACTAGGCTGACATTCAAAACTAATATATATGTTTTGGAAGATATTAAATAAGGGAAATGCTCGAGATATATTGCCAAAGTGTTGTACCAAGTTTTCATACACACACATGCTCAGGGTGGTGGATTACAGGTGATTTTCATTTTCATTTTCTTTTTTGTACCTTTTGGTGCATAATCCCCATTTTCCAAGCCACACATTACTATGTGGGTACAAATGGGGTCATATTAAAGAAGATAATCCATATTCACTAGTTCTTGACCCCTCTGCTGACACAGCCTCCAGGACTCATCACCCTTTATGCCTGGGAGCCCTGGAAGGTGGCTTAGGTGAGTTCTTATTAACACAGTCCTTCCCAGTTCATTAACTCCACCCATTCTATTTCTGCCTTGAGAGCAGCACCTCCCTTTACCTTTCTAGCCTACGGCATCTTGAGAACATCCATGACCATCCTAAGAAAAATACAAACCTTAGAGAAGCAAAGCTGCTCTTTGTTCTGGAGAGAACTTGATATATGCATACACTATACTGTGTTTGCTGATTGTTTTATAAGAGTGGGCTTTTTTGTTCTTTGTATTCTATTCCTTTCAAGCATTTGTAATTGGTTGTAAAAATGGGACCCTTCCCACCTCAGCTTGGGCTGAGACTCCAAGGCAATAAGTACTAAGTACCAGTTACTCCTACACTGTAAAGTAAGATATGAAACCACCAAAGCATAACTTATGAAGGGGGTGTCAAGAAGCCAGTCAGTTTTAATAGAGGGAGGGTCTGGAAGAATACAGTTATTCTCTGATTTTACCTCTTGAGTTAATGCTTTAGTTAACTTACAGTTTTTTGGAAGTATTGAGATTTTGCAACTATTTCAACTAAGTACATGCCCCTGACTTGCTCTTCCCATTAGTAGCCTGGTGGACTTGCAGTTGTTGAATGGTATCATTAGTTGATACTATTTAAACTATTTGATGGTATCGCTTTCAGATGGCTTGTCTCCCCATAAGAGAAAAATATGAAGTCATTTTGACCATATAGAATATATATCTGTACCATACAGGTTAGGAAATCTTTACCATTATGTTATCTTATTTGATCCTCTCAATATTACTGGTATAATAAATATTGTTAGGATCATTATTATTTAGACAAGAAAATGAAGGCTCAAAGAAGTTAAATGATTAACTTCTGGGTCAGATTTCTGCTCTTAATAAAGACAGATTCGCTAGCTATAGGTCAATTCTCTCACCAAAAACAACTAGAAAAGCTGGAGGCAATGTTTTTGAAATCTGTTTCAAATCATTAGAGAGCTATCAAAGCAGCCAGACCTTGAAGGGCCAAGATCGGGCAGCTGAGAGATTAGGGATAGCCCTACTTTTCTGCTTGCAACATTGCTAATTAGCAAGCAGTGAGAGGAGGCTAAGAAACTGGTCTGACAGCAGCAACTGAGAAGCTGAGAAACTGAACTTTTAGCGATCTTACTGGGAACTAGTGAAGATGAGAGTGAAGGAGGGGACAAAAGTAGGAGTCCAGGGTCCCCAAGAAGCCCTGGTACACAACCATAGCTTTCCTCTGAGATCCTTAAATGGCTGCACCCTAAAAGTAGAGGTGAACTGGAAATAGACCAGCCTTCACAAAGACTGAAGCTCAGCTTCAATTTTGCTTAATCCCTAACTGAACTAAGGAGATCTTACCATGCCATACACTTACTATATACTGCCTGCTAAAAGCAAAACTTATTCCCTCTGGAGGAAGATAAAATTATCCAGAAGCTATGGAGGATTTCCCATTAGGAGAGGGATTGTATTAATGATTCTTTACCTATGGATAATAAGTTTCTTTTTTTAAAGTGCACTCACAACATATTTCCTCCGATAGCCCAATGAGGTAGATTTATCTCATTTACAGAAAAGGAACATGAGACTTTATCAAGGATTCTGAAAAGTGGCTACTAGGTTCCAGGTGTGTTTAGCTCCCCTTACATCTCATATTAGTAGGTTTTTTAAGAAGTGTAAGGATGTTATAGATTTCTTAAAATAACAAAATTGACAATATATAGTTAAATCTGTTTTTAATATGTTTGACAAAAATAAATAAATGCTTTTTGAGCACAAAAAGTTTGTGTCCATTTATTATCCAGTTGAATAACAAACTTGCAAATCCTAAGTGTATATCATATAGTAAAACAAAGACTAGATTGAAATAGACCACAGAATCTTTATACATTTCCTAGAAATAAATATGTGAACTCTATTATAATAATGTTCCTTTAGAGAATTCCAGAGTTTCTTTTTCTTTTTCAATTTGGAAGCCAACTTAAAAATTAACTATAATTCTGTACATTTTGGTATGTTATTACTATTATATAATTCTGAATGACAAAATAAGAAGTTAAGAAATGTAGGCATTTTGACCACAAGTTTTTGGAGCTTTCTTCAAAAAGTCAGGAAAAATATCATTTATGTCTTTGAGTATTAATTCACTGATTAAGAATTATGAACCAACCTTTTGGTTCAATTCTGTTCTCATATTTCAGTAACTATTAACATATCCTAGATGCTTTGAAGACACATATTTTAAATGCATGAAAATTCTAAGACTCTCAGGACTCCTGATTTATAAAATACTACAAATTCAGAAGTAAGAAGAAAGAACTTAAATCAATCATTAAATATTTCCATTATCCTAAAGTTGTGAATATAATGGTTGTACCCTTAATATTTATTTTAGTGTGATTTAGTTATAGAGTGAAAATAAATACCATCATTTTAAAATTCAATAATTATGATTCTTTACCATGATCAAGTTGTATAAAAATAACCTGATACAGTATGCATAATTTGCTGTTTATCATGGTTTGCTTGCAAAAGATTTCCTTGCAACCAAATATACTAACTATAAACCAGCTAATCAAAATTTCTAATGATTTTAGATTAGCTAACTTAGACTACTACTATCAAAGGTATACTTAATAGTTGACTAGCTATTAAAATTTATAAGAAATAAAAGAATCTGAAGTAGCATGAATTATTCTTCCCAATTCTATTTCCTTGTATAACATAAAATGAAATAAATTTCTTAGTTTTTTTATGAAGTTCTGTTGAAATAAAACATTAACTGGTATACAATTAATAGATAATATTAATAAATAATATTTAATAGGGAATTGATGTGGGGGAAAAAAGGACACAGTTAATTAAGTAGGTGATTAAGAATGAAAAATTGTCTGAAACTATGACTCTTAGTATACCATGAATAGAAGTGAGCTCACTAGGAGAGGAAGCTGATGGGGTGTAATAGGTGACTCTGAGTTCCTTTTTGGACCTACTGAGTTTGAGATATGTGGCAAGGCTGCCTCATTACACAACCCCATTTCATTCTATGTGAATGATGCCACAAGAAGTTGTACCACACTGGCCTAGCTTATGGGACATCTATATTGAAATATCCAGCATGTAGCTGGACTTAGAAGACAAAAATTCAAGACATATGTCAGAGTCAGAATAGTAAATATGGAAGTCATATGAAATAAGAATGGAAATCATGGATGTGGATGGCATTTCCCATGGAAAAATGGCAGAGAGGAGGGCCAAACTCAGAAACTTGAGGAAAGTCTTCCTTTAGTGGGTGGTAGGAGGAAAGGAGCCAATTAAAGAGGCACAGCATATATACAGTAATCCGACTTCACTGGCCTATCCCAGGCCTATGCCCTACACTACATGGTTGACACCACATAAAAACCAGTTCTTGCAACCCCTGCATTGTTATAATGTCAGTCCTAAAACACTCTTCCTGACCTTTCTTATGTTCTATTGCCTGTTTCCCCACCCTTTACCCTTACAACTTGCCTTACTAGGTCTCACCTTATAGGTTGGAAATGAAGTGCTAAGCACTGCTTTTCCAACTTTAACTCTGTGCTTCTCTCATCTGTCTCAGTTTGAATCTCCCTTTGACATCACTGTCTCCTGCTAACCAGAACCCCATCACATCACGATACCTGGCTGCATGTCTGAGTACAGGGTCTTGCATGTGGTACCCCAACCAAGTTCCCTTGGCCCCATGAGTAGAATAGATAATCTAAAATTCCATCAGCATCATGCCATTCTGTAGAAAGGAAAGAGTTTCAAGGAGGATAGTCACTTGGGAAGGGACTCCCTACTGCCAGCAAAATAAAGCCCAAAATTCTTAGCCTGGTCTTAAGGATTATACCCTGCACAGGCTTTCCTGATTTAGCTACTCCTATTTCCCTACAAGACACTATAATTGAAACTACATTACTTGCTCTGTACTAAGTATGCTTCATGTGCAAAGGCCTCTGTTGCTGATGTTAACAGAAGAGACAGCTAGTCTCCTATTAAATTCAGGGGTGCAAATGTGATCAAGCCTAGCAAAATTTGGTTATAAGTAAGATACTTTAGAAATAAGAGGATCTTAGGTAACAGCATGGGTCAGTTCTATAATACCCAGCAAGGTGTTTTAAGTGATCATAAAAGTCATTTTACTCAAGATGGATTAGGGAAAACAATCAGGCTGGGACTAGATCTACCCATTGGATCACACAACTTCTGTATGTAAAAAACGGGTGGCCAGTGAATTGCATGGTATATTGAATCATATTTCACTAAAGCTGTTACAGAAAATAATTGGTGATGGCTAGAACATCCAAGTACAAATTTTCACAGATTAACAATCCATTAAGGAACAAGAGTAGAGAATACTGTTTGGCTGCTGTCCCTTCACGACCAGGTCTTCAAGAAAAGCAAGAAGTGGCCCACAGGCCTCTACACTGATGCTCAGATGCTCTTGAGGTTAGAACTGGCAGCAGTCAGGTGCTCGGCTGCCTGCTGACCTGAGCAAGGGCGTCACTGACAACATGGAGCTCATGCTGCAGCTCGTTCATGGCGCTGGTTATGCTCTTGGTGTCTTTCAAGATCTGAATACTCTGCGTATATGGATTATACTTCACTCCAAATGGACGCTTAATTGTTTTGGTAAATTCTCTAAGAGAACAAATAAGAGGCAATCAGTTTCTATAGGGAAAATGATGAAAACTAAATAAACATCAGTAAATCTACTTCACACACTAGGCAAAAGACAAATCATTACTAAATGTTCATGCAACCAATCACAATATAGGTAGGTCACAGGGAAGGCCGTACAGCACAGAGAAGACAAGTAATGACTCTATAGCATCATAATATGCTGATAGACAGTCACTGCAATGGGAGGGTGAGGACTTGATAATATGGGTGAATGTTGAAACCACAGTGTTGTTCATGTGAAACCTTCATAAGATTGTATATCAATGATGCTTTAATTTAAAAAAAAGTTCATGCAACCGATCTACCTAATTCCCTACAGTACATGTGCAGAGGCCCCCTGGAATCCTCAACTGGTAGAAAACCTAAAATTGTCATGGATACATCTAACTCTGTGTCACTAGGGAAAGAGTCTGTGGATGGCTTTATTAATGACTAATAACTTTATATATCTCTTGACTACAGTAAGGAGACCAGCCACAGTAGCTTATCAATAAACAATGATAAAACTTGACCACATAGTAACAGATCCTTCAGTTGTGATTTACCTAACTACACCCACCCACCCACACACACACACACACACACACACACACACACACACACACACACACATTACTACTGAAACTGACCAGGAACAATCCTGCCTCCCACATACGTACATTCTTTCTGCACTGAATGGTTTTCTCTAGCTTTCTCTCAAATGACCTAAATTTTACCCTTTTTTCATGCATTAAAGTTCTGCCTTCTTCATCAAGACAACATTTTGACCTCTCATTTGGCACCTCCAAGAACAATTGTGTTCAGGCCCCCTAGAGACACAATTGTACATGAACAGGGGCTGAAATCCAGTTTGTTATCCACCTGGTCTACCCAGAAGAGAGAGATCCCTTCTCCTAGTTTACTCAAAGGTGCCACATGTGCTAGAGGAAGCCCTCCTCTAGATGGAAATTGTTCTTTGGTTCTGTGTATGGCCTAACTCCCCAACTAAAGGAAAATCTCTGTAGAACAAGCAGCATGTCCTCAACCCCTACCTACATTGTCACAATGTCACCTCATGACCCCTTCCATTAAATGTTGTTTTATTGTTTCTGCTTCTATAGTCCTTTCATTTCCTACTACCTTAGTTCAGGCTTTTATTTTCACCACAAGTATTACAAGGATCTCCTAAGTCATTTCTCTGCCCCCAGCATCCTCTTTTCTTAACAACGTACTTAGCTGTTTAATAAAGCACAGCTTTGATTACATCACACATATCTATATTTTTCCACCTTCTTAACTTTTATTTTGTCTTTTTGTTTTGTTTTGTTTATTTTTTATTTTTTAAATTTTTTATTAAGGTATTATTGATATACACTCTTATGAAGGTTTCACATGAAAAAACAATGTGGTTACTACATTTACCCACATTATCAAGTCCCCACCCATACCCCAATGCAGTCACTGTCCATTAGTGTAGTAAGATGCCACAGATTCACTGTGTGCCTTCTCTGTGCTACAGTGTTCTCCCCGTGATCCCCCACACCATGTGTACTAAACATAATACCCCTCAGTCCCCTTCTACCTCCCTCCCCACCAGCCCTTCCACACCCCTCCCCTTTGGTAACCACTAGTTCCTTCTTGGAGTCTCTGAGTCTGCTGCTGTTTTGTTGCTTCAGTTTGGTTTCCTTGTTATACTCCACAAATGCACCTCCTTAACTTTTACATGCTGTCCCTTAGACTAAAACAATGTATCTAAACCTCATTTATCTTTCAGTCCCTTCTCAATGCCATTAAGCTTTCCTTGTTCTCTCAGGTGGAATAAATTGCTCCTGAATAAAATGCAGAACAATAGGTCATCTGTGTATCTCTAAGACTTTTTATGTCGATATAGAGCACTTTGTACGTAGTTTATTTTTCCTATTTCCTATCATATTATAAACTCTCTGATGGGAAGAAATGGGAAGAAATCAATTTCTGAATGTATCTGATTCATATATGCACTACTGAATATCATTATAAGCAACATATTCCAAATATTTGTTGTGAAAGGGGGATGTGTTAGAGGCAAAAGGTACCTAGTAGGCTTCTAGTTATCCAGCTGCTTACTTCTGTGATTTGTTACCATTACTAGATTATCTTTTGCAGAGAGATATACTTTACCTCATCTTCTCCTTTGCCTCTTCAAAGCTTTCAGATATAAAGTAGACATCCTGAAAAGTTGTGATGACACATTCCTGTTTGCAGGCAATCTTGGGATCAAAGGGCTTTACACTGGCATGTCCAGAGAGTGCATGCTACATGACAAAGGGTCATTGAATTGAAGAAGACTATCTATTTTCATAGCCCACATTCAAAACACAACGGCCAGAATCAGTACAACTCTGAATGTATTACTAATCCATAAGCCCAACCTACAATCCCAAACTTACTTCCTACAGCATTATTTAGCCCACAATATGCTCCAGGAAAACAAAAATGGCTTGCTGTTCTCCACAAATGCCCCAAGATCATCTCCTTGGCTTTGTTCTAACACTCTTCTCCTTGTAGGAGACACCCAAGGAACTCTATTTATTTCCTCCTACATTATGGCACCTACTTTCTACCCTGCAGTAGTCACTCCTATACATAACCTGTACCCACCACCCAGTGGTAGGCTTTCAAGTGCAAGACAGTACCTTGCATGGTATTTTATGCATACCTATCACTCTACAAACATAAGTTCATTCCCTTATTGGATAAATAATAACTCTCAAAGAGTTTTCTGGAAATTACAGAAGTTATTGCTGGCACACCAAAAATGGTGAGGAAACGGCAAGACTTTGTTAGCAAAGCTTTAAAATATTTTTTTATTTTTAAGATATATCCATAAACTTGGGAAATAGAAAAAATTGTTTCTTTCATTACGTTTACTGTTACCCCAAGTATTTTCCATTGTAAGCTCTTGTCCAAATCCAGAAACTATTTCAGGTCATAGCCATTAAATTAAGTGAATATGGTTATGTGCAAAGATTTACAGTTCTTACTTTGAGTTCACTGATAGAGGAAAGTAATCCAGCTCCAAAGACTCTTAGCTGCCCATCTTGTTTACACAGACCGAACTCCACAGTGAAAAAGTAGCACTGCAAAAGGACATCAATATTGTGTTCACAACCCCAGCTACTGAATTTAAAACAAATTACAACCCTTAGTCACTAAGCCAAAGTACCCTGGATAAAGAGTGAGACCCCCAGGCTAGCTGGCCAGATTTCCACACTCTGGTCTCCTTCTAAACCACCACTTCTCAGACTTTTGTTCTCAGGACTCTTACATACTCTTAAAAAATTACTGAGGACCCCAACGATCTTTTGTTTACATGGGTATAACTAGCTATACTTACCATATTAACAATCAAAACTAAGAAAAAATTTTAAAGTTTGCTAACTAATTTTAAAGCGCTACGGTTACATAAATAACATTTTAATGAAAAGTAACTATATTGTACAAAACAAAAAAAAGATAAGAAAAGTAGTATTGTTTTATATTTTTACAATCTTTTTAATGACTGGCTAGATATTATTTAATGTCTGCCTGGAAAACAGATGGATTCTCATATTGCTTCTAGGTCCAACCTGTTGCAATACGCTATTTTGGTAAAAGTACATGAAGAATATTCAGCCTCACACAGATGAACAGCTGGAAGAAGGTTGAATATTGTAATAGCCTTTTCAGATAATTGTGGATATTCCTCCTTGAACTACATCAAAACCTAACAAGTGGTAGTTTCTTAACGTTCAGCTGCAGTATGGAATCTGAAACCATATCAATGAACTCTGTCTCTTAAATTCACTTTGCCCTTTCAAAGGATCTTTTATTCAAGGACCTTATGCAAGGGACTCAGGGACCCTGAATTGAGGGATTTCAAACCAGAATTTGAAAAGCACTATTGTAACCGTCTAGCCTATTTCACACACACAAATACACACACACACACATACACACACACACCATCACACACTCTGCTCCAACTTTTTGTCATTTCCCCAGATACACCAAGTACTTCCTTGTCTTCCCTTGTGAGCCCTCATCCTGAGATGCTCTTTGCTTCCTTTCTTGATACATGAAAACATTATTCACTTTCCCTGGGCTAGTCTAGATGTTTCCCTTCTATAAAACCTTCCCTAAGCAGTTCTCTGCACTCCCCAAGCACTCTGCCTGAATTTCTCTGTAGATTTCATCTCATTCTAACATAACTGTCTCAAGCGGTGTATACACATTCCTTGAAGGGAGGAACCAGGACTTACTCATTTTGTATTTCCTTCAAGATGCCTTACACGTAGTGCTCAAAAATATTTTTAGTATCATTTTTAGGAAACCTACCACTTATTGAGAAAAGAAGATATACAAACTATTAATGTTATTGTACTCTAGTGTTTCTCTACCTTTTTTAAAGATATTGTCTCCTTTCGATACACCTTAAAATTTCACAACCTCCTTTAGTGTTACCTAAATTATTTAAATCAAATTAAATATGAGCAAAAACAAGTTTTGTAATGGTCATCTTGAATATGTACTTTAAGCTACAC
The DNA here is from genome assembly GCF_030020395.1 of Manis pentadactyla. Classification (NCBI taxonomy): domain Eukaryota; kingdom Metazoa; phylum Chordata; class Mammalia; order Pholidota; family Manidae; genus Manis; species Manis pentadactyla. The sequence continues at coordinate 57,537,035 of NC_080027.1, forward strand.
AAATACATCCTGCCCCAGTTAAGAATTATTGATATATAGCTATTTCCACATTTATACCGTTGCCAGTTTTTGAACAGCCTCCTCTGAAGCTCCAAGGGAAGCCAAGCCAATTTCTTGGGAGAATTGAGCAAAACTAGGTTCAGCCAGCAGTGGAACATGGCCTAAGAGTTCATGGCAAGTATCTCTGAAAAAGAGGTACAAGTTTGTCACACTATGTTATGCTTACTGTAAATGTATAATGAACCATTTGATCAAATCAAAATCTGACCTTACTTTTGTGTAAATTGATCAGGTGGCATTACTTTGGAAATGGACAACAAAGGACACTAATAAAATAAACTATTTCAGTTCAAAACCTTGGCCAACTCATAAACACATACACATAAATACATAGATACCCAGAGACAACCACATGCACCCCCACCTCAGCAGTCAGGTCTCTGTCCAAATGTCACCTTCTCAGAGAATCCTTCTCTGAATGACCCATTACAAAATAGAAACACACACACCTCTATGTCCTTTCCCTGCCTTATTTTTCTCCATGGCACTTATCACCATCTGACTTGTTTGTTTATTACTTATTATCTACAGCCCCCATTGGAAATATAAGTTCTGTGAGGCCAGAAATTTTTGTCTGATTATTTTTCACTGTTATATCCAGTGGTTAGAATGACACCCAATACCTAATAGGTCATCAATTAATAACAGTAATAACGATGGCTAATTTAAAAAAATTTTTAATGATAACAATAATGGCTAACATATAGAGAGCCTGAAGCATAGATTATGTGCCAGGCACCATTCTAATGCTTTACATGCATTAATTAATTTAATCTTCACAAAAAACTCATGAGGTAGGTACCACTATTACAAATAACTATTTGATGACTGATGCCAATGCAGAAGTACTTACGGCTCTGGTGTATAGAGGGGATCTGAACTGTGTCTCACATACTGTGTACAGTGAAAAACTCGAAAGGCTAAACCTGATAAGAAATCTCTCGGTGATAAATAACCAGCAACCGGACGGATGGAAAAACCTGTGTGCTCTGCAAAGCAAAGGAGAAAACAGAAAATCTTCACCAGAACAGACTATTTACACATTTTAATTCTTCCAGTGACACCAACACTTTGAGGGAGGTCACAGAAACTAAAGTTTATCATGCGTGTACTACAGGGAAGTAATCATTATTAAGAACTTACCACAGCCAGTCAATGAGTTAGAGATTTCATATATCACATCTCCTTTCACGTTTACAATATGAGTTAAAGTTTATTGTCTTCATGTGACAGCCATAACTGAGGCTCAGAGACCCAATAATGTGTCCAAAGCCACACAGTAGATGATAAAGGTAGGATGAGAACCCAGGTCTCCTTGTACTATACTATACCTTGCTATCTCCCTACAGAGTGTAGAATACCACCTAGAAAATCTTTCTTTTTTTTAAGAAACTCACTAACAAGATCTACTAACTTATATCAGAACCAATTTTGAGTTTATGTCATTTTTAGCCAGTTCTATCTCTTGTACTCTATTTTATCTAAATTGATGGCACTCCTCCATTTCTCAAGAGCTAAGTCTGTCTACCCACTGGAAAGGGGCCTGCCACCAGGTGGCTGTGGCTCAGGGAACCCTCTATGAGCTCTGCTCTTGCCCTTCATTTCAAACACACATACTCTGGTATTCCAATTCCACCTAGTTGCTTTGTACTTGGATTCTCCCACTCTGACAGGCAGACTTCAAAGTCCAATAGAACTTTCCAAAATGATGAAAATAATCTATGTCTAGACTACCCAATAGGATAGCCACCAGCCATATGTGGCCATTGAACACTTGAAATATGGCTAATGAGGCTGGGGAACTAACATTTTCATTTACATTAATTTTTAACAACCACATGTGTCTAGTAACTACCATATGTGACAGCACAGGTAGCCCCTTCCAACTGCTGTTTTATTTGAACTGTCTTCTAATTTTGGTTTATCTCTTTGACAGTTTCCTTGAGACACCTTCAGCAATATGTTCTGCAGCCAGTTCAAGCTCCAGATGCCAAGTGAAGATATTTCAGTTGTATATCCATGACAAAGTATTTCCTGCAAATCTCATGCAAATTTTATTTGATAACTTCTGTAGCATACCCTTGTCTATCTTTGTAAGTCCCATGAGGTCATGTTCATTGATTCTCTGTCATCCTTAATTAATCAATATTTTTTTAAATCTAGTTTTTGTACGAACCACTCATATGAGTTTTTCTCTTGTAAGAACTGTATTACCATTTGCTGTTTAGTTCATCTCAGTTTTGTGTAAGTGGTTAAATAATGAGAATTATGGAGTTGAATATTTATGCAGATTTTTATAACTGTGTAAGAAATTCAAAGAGAGTAATTGCACACCATGATGGAAATAAACTAAACTCCTTTTTAGTCAAACACATAACATTTATTTTTTTCTAAATGTTCTAATCTGCTCAGATCAAAGGCATATTTATTTTTCTTTTGTATTTTGGACCCTGGAGATCACTGATCATTTTACTTCCTATTCTAGTTAGAAAAAAATTAAGAAGCCTAGAGCAAATAAGCATAAAGAACTAAAAGGAGCAAAATTGTCCTTACTCTTTATTTATGCCCCTACTACCATATCTTCCTCCTTGGGAAAATGATAGAATCTTAGTGTGGAAAGCGGCTGCAGACATCGATTACTCCAACCTTCCCCAAAGTACATGAATCTCCTTTACCATAGCCCTGACAAGTGGATATAGAGCTTTTGCATAAACACCTCCATAAATGCAGAAATAACCATTTCGTAAGTCTATTCCATTTTTAAAGAGCTCTTTTAGCAAGATCTCCGTTTTGAGCCAAATCTTGCAGTTTCTATCCAGTTGTCATTTACTTTAAGGCCACATGACAATTCCTCTACTGCATAAGATGACCTTCAGATATTTAAATAAAGCTATAATGACTCCTAAATCTCCAGGTTAAATACTCTAGAATTCTTCAAATTGCATTTATATGATACATTTCCCAATCCCCTAGTAACTCTGCTCACTTCCATTTACACTTGCTCCAGGTTATGACTGTCCCTTTTCAAGTGTGATGCCCAGTACTAGACAGAGTACAGGAAAATTCTGACCTTCCACAGAACTTTATTTCCCTATTAAAAATTATGTCATAATCAAAACAGAGTGCAATATTCCCCTTATAAAAAATTACCTAGTGTACTACCTTTTAAAAAGTTTGAGACATCTTCCAATTGTGGGATATTATCTTCACGGTATCCACAATATTTAGAAAGCAAAGGTAAGTTTTTGAGATACTCTCTGCAGGCATGGGTTGGGTAAAGTTTGTTGAGCTCTCGGAACACGGTTCCCCAGGTCTTAATCTCCTCTTCAGTAAATTCAACCTTAGGAATAGGGTCTCCACTAATAAGAGAAAGAGAAGAAGTTATTTTGAACTCTTATTCAATAAACAGTAGCACTATTCTCTATTTACTAAAAGAGCATAATCTATTCATTTTTATTATTTCAAAGTGGGGTAAGTTATTTTTATAATACACTTACTGTTTATAGTTCATAGCCAAGTCTGCAAAATACTTTCGTCTTTTACGGTAGACATTGTCTTTGAAGCCCTGGTAATTACAGAAAAGTTTTTAAACATCCATACTAAAAAATACTTGACAAATGATACTTAGGAAACATTTCATTGGAGTTATAATTAGAGCTACTATATTAAAGGGCTACATAATTGTTATTTTGAGCAAGCATTGTTGAAAAATTTATGATCCTTTTTATTTCAAAATTAATGTTATATGATAGTTTTAAACTATTGTAGTTACAAAGATAAGACAGTATAGATACAAAAATACGATAGTAGCTATAAAAACAATTGGAGGAATAAGAAAAGCACCACCACCACTGTGTTGTATACTTGAAACCAATATAAGACGATACATCAACAATACTTCAATTTTTAAAAAATAAATAAATAAATAAATCTGCAAAAAAAAGAATTACTGTAAAAAGTCCATATAAGTAACTAGAAACCCAGCATCCAGTTCTTTTTACACATTAACATTGCCTCCAACCACATTAACAGTTTATAATAAATTACATGTATAATAGAAAGTAAAAAAAAGGAAGAAGAAAGGGAGAACGGAAGGAAGGGAGGAAGGGAAGAAGGGAGGAAGGGAGGAAAGAAGGAAGGAAGGAAAAGTACCACCTTAGTTAAATACATGGAACTTTTCCTGGGGTAAAATATTTTTTAGTTAATCATCTGACTACATTTTCAATTATATTTTCCTGTAATAATAATTAATAATACTTCAAATTAGACTTAACTGAATCTAGCCTTAGATTTTATTGCAAAATGCAAAAACAGTCACTATTTGTAGGAGCAAACAATAATAATAAAAACAGATAAAATAGTAATATTATAATTTATACCTATGTGAACTATTTAAGGAAAAAAGATAAAATAAGGCATCAAATAGCACAGCCCAGGAGGAAATAGCCAGTAACACAAAATAGGAAAGAATGGGAGGACGCCTGAAAGGAGAGAATGAGACTCATCTCTTTAATGCAGATTTTTCAAGTCCCTACTGTGCTCCTGGCCTTGTGCTAAAATCCAGAGAAATAAGTATGAACAAAACACAATCTGGGTCTTCAAGGAGTTCACATCAACCAATTATTATGAAACAATATAAGTGCCTTATTAGAAATATGTGCAAGATGTCAGTAAAAGTCAAAAGAGAGACTCATAATCCAGAGATGTGAAAGAGGGGTCAGGAAAGGCTTCGCAGTGATGACTCCTAAACTAAGTCTCTAGAGGGGAGTGCAGGCAGCCAGGTGGAGGAGGACAGAAGGATAGCACCAACGAAAGTACAGACGTGAAAAACAGCACGCTATGCCGAAGAGATACAAGCAAACCAATGTTGTTGGAGCTTGGAAAATGAGTGGAGCATGGTGAACACTAGTTGGGGGTCTGCTAGTAAAGGTTTGTTTAAGACCTTGAATTTTAGTCTTTGAGTAATGGGAAGCCATTGGTGATTTAAAAAAAAAAAAACCAGCTTTCTTGAGATATGATTCACATGCCATAACATTGACAAGTTAAAGTGCACAACTCACTGGTTCTCAGCATGTCTGCCGTGCTATGCAACCACCTCCACTACGTAACTGCAGAACATTCTTATCGTCCCAAAGAGAAACACCATAATCATGTGCAGTCTCTCCCCATTTTCCCCTCACCTCCAACCCCAGGCAGCCAATAATCTCTTTCTATGAATTTGCCTATTCTGGGTATTTCATATAAAGGAATCATATAATATAGGGCCTTTTGTGACTAGCTTTCTTCACAATTACAGTGTTTTCAAGGTTGTAGCATGTATCAGAATTTCGTGCTTTTTTATGACCAATAGTACTCTACTTTATGGACACACCCTACTTTCCTTCTCCATTCATCAGTGGCTAGACATTTGGCCCCATGTTTTTTGCTATTATGAATAACTGTTATGGACATTGTTTATGAGTTTTTGTGTGGACATATTTTCAGTTTTCTTAGATATATACCCAGGTACCCGTGGTGATTTTTAGACAGAAAAAGGATAATGGTCATACAGAGGTTTTAAATTACTCTAGTGACTCTGAGGAGGATGGGTGTGAGGTGGCAAGGCTGGAGACAGGGAGGCTAGTTAAGGGATGTGACAGTATGAATAAATAGGGAACAAATTTAAGAAATATTTAGGAAGTGAAAATCAGCAGGACTTAGTAGAACAGTAAAACTGATTTACCCACCTTTCCATAAACATGCCCCAGATTTTCTTGCCTCTGAACTTTGCTCATACTGCATTGAATTGTCCTTCCTCTCCATCTCTTTCCTGCCCAAATTCCTTAAGGCCCAGTAAAAACATTGCCTTTCTCTGATCTCTTCAGCTAGAAGTGTTTGCTTTCTTGTGCGTATCTCAAAGCAACTCGTTCATGCCACTTAACACAGTTTCACATTTTAATCCTGTATATGTTTATTTATATATATGTCCTTTATGTTTTCAACTAGGCTATAAACTCCTTGAGAGTAGGTACAACACATTAATTCCAACAGTTACTCGATAAGATATCATGGAATAAGTGGATGGGTCAGCTGGGGCTATCTAAGGCAGTATACGTACAGTCCCCCTCGCACAGCTATTAAGTGGAAGAAGCTAGACAAAAGCCCTGGTCTGTGCCACTCCACAACCTTAGTCCCTTCTCTCCTCCTGGATCCTGGAGCTCTGTAAGCAATCCTAATGCTCTGGGCTTACTAATTTTCCAACTCATGCTTGTACTATATCCCACGTAATTTCCCAGGGCAACAACTTCCCAGTTCATTAACTGCCGAATAAACCAGTTATGCTGCACAGTGTGGGTGATAAGTCTTTCTCCTTCCTATCTTTACTCCCGTTACAATAACCCATGGTCATTTTAATAAAAACTGACCGCAGATACTGTCTTCACTTGAGTATAACTCTTGGAGTAGCTCTTAATAACAGAATGCCAGGCATGGGACCAATGAAGTCAAATGCTCTTTAAGTCATTTAGTCTCACTTCCAACATGAAGGACTACTAACACTTGCTGAAATCCAGATTAAAGCAAGATCTTATAGTCTAGAATAAGTACTTTCTCCAAAAAAGAAAACAAGACTTCCCTTAATTTTTAGTTTGCTTTAAATTATTTTCATGAAAATAGTTATTAAAAATGCTTACAGGATGGTCTGCATCCAGTTCAGATCCATACATTAGAACTCTGTTGGCACAATGGTCCAGGTCAGAAATCTTCTTTGGAAACCAAGGAACAGTTTCCATACCTGCAAAATACAAAAACCACTAGCAGTCGAAGAGACAACCTTAACTAAAGCAATAAGGAAGAAGAAATTAAGAAAGTCATGAAGGCATTTGGATGAGATTTTTAATTTTAGTTTATACATTGAGGCAAAATTTATATAAGTAAACTGTTCTATTTCTAATAAGTAAATTCTGCTCAAAATTTTTGAGCTTAAAGTTTTTCAACCTTGATTTCCTAAGAACTGAAGAAATGTACTTTAGTAGTAGATCAAAAGATTTTTTTGTAATTTTAAGCTTCCTATCTAGCTACCCAAAAAGCATAAGGATGTACAACTTTTATAACCCAAGGTGCAAATCTAATAAGAACTTTGAATGTTTGTTTTCATTGATGAAAAGGATCTTCAAGATCACTTATGTCTTTGCCACTTTGATCTTTTCACCATCCCGCAGACATACAAGCCCTCATAAAACATGGGGCTTTGCATATGCTGTTCTGCCTCGAATCCCTAGCCCACTCCCACTTCCTGCCCCACCCCATCCTGCTGCTTTCCTGAGATTATCCTTCTTCTCCTTCAAGACCCAAATCAAAACAAATGAGCCTTCCCTGGCCCTGTAGGTGGAGCTAATTCTCTGTCTTTTATGTTTCCAATACACTATGTTTCTAATTTTCTAAAAGCTTTTCCTATATTTTACTATAATGTATCTGTGCATGTCTGTCTTACAGGAAAAAATGGGAACAGCTGTAGCATATGGACCATAAATATCTGTATCCTCATCTCTTTGTAGAAATGTTTGACACACATTTGTGTTCCCTAAATATCAACTGAATCATTTAGCCTCTAAAAATGTCTTCATTTTATAGATGAGGTACCCAAAGTCCAGAGAGGTTAAGTAGTTTATCCAAGGTGACTCCAATGGAAGAAAGAGGATTAGACCTCACACTTTCTTGCTCCATTCTAATGCTCTTTTTCACATATCCAGAAGGGATATTTAAGAGATTTAACAACAGATACAACAGTGGCACCAATCACTCAAAATAACAACAAGCAGAGTCCTAGGCTCCTGCTCTGCCAGGTGTTAGCCATTAGTTGTTTGTGATGGGCATGGGATCCCTAGGGGAGGATGTGGAACACACAGGCTTCAGGGTGGTAGGGAGCCCTCAAAGGACTCAGGGAAGCAGCTATCTGCCAGCCAGAAATGGAAGTATGTTAATATTTTAATAATTTATACACCCTACAAATAAATAACAGATGAATATTAGCCCTAGTTATACCCCAAACATTGTGACATATATGAAGGGATTATTTTAAATTAAGCACCTTATATAAGATGTGACTGAATTATCCATTTGTCTTATGTCCCAAGTAAGCTACAAGGATGTTTTCACAGTAGAAGATCTTAGCCTATATCTTTGTAATCTGAGTATCTGAAACCTTAAAAAGCTGTATTGCTTTTTCATCTGCTTTAGGTGGCAGTGGGGACAGGGAGAAACATTGCACCAAGTGTACTGTACATCATCACTGTCAGCAGGAGTCCACATTCTCAACAAATTCAAATATTCACTCATCTGCTAGATGCTGAGGCAGGAGGTAACTGGTGAGATAGGTAAAACAGGACATGTTGTCCTGGTAGAGACCCGCCAAGTGGGACACTGACATCAGACATTGTGGTCAGCTGGCCAAGTGGGACATGTAAGAAACCACACCCTGGGATGGCCAGCCTGAGAAGAAAGGGAGTTTTCTGATCTCCCAGTCCAGCCCTAGCAACAAATTCTAGGCAGCCATGTGGACTTCCCAGCCCAGCCCTAGCAACAGGTCCTAAGCAACCAAGTGGACTTCCTCCTCGATGTGCTTATAAAAACCCATGGCCACTGCAGTCCTAACAGCTTCCTCCCTTGGAGCCCCTCCTGATTAGCAGGAACTTTCTTCTTTCTGCTCCTCATTTAAAACTTTGCTGGCTGCTCCATACTCTTGTCTGCAGGCTTCATTCTTCGCTGCCTCTGAGACATGATCCCAGGAAAAATGGTAACTTTTCCACCGGTAATAATGCTAAACTCTGAGAGTTTCTAAGTGTTCAGGGATTGTGAGTTGTAGACTTGTGAAATCAAGAGATGCCTAGTGATATGGAAACTGAGAAAACATAACACTTGATAAAATGTTGCTTTATAATTTTTCTTTATTATTTTGAGCAATTATATTCTGTGCTCTCTTAACTACCAGACTGTCAGCAATTTGAAGAGAAGGTGTTTTATTTTTACTTTCATGCCTTCAAAATAAATATAAGATTGGACATATATTATGTATTTAATCTTCTCAGTAGAATTTCCATTTTTCAAACTTACCATCTTCCTTCACAGTAAAATTATCTGGTGGATTCACAGAGAGAACATTAGTTTGAATCTTCAACAAATGAAAAATATCATTCAATTGTTCTCTGTTGATATCACAGTCAACAAATATCTCAAATTCTGAGTTTCTTCTCTTTGATTTTCGGGACTCAATATGTAACAGGTTTACACGCTTCTCCTGTGTAAAGCAGAGAGTAAAGATTACATGTGACTGCCTCAAATTGTAATGATCTCAAGAAAATTAATTTCATTACCACTAAAAATCAGTTTTACACTTATCATAATAGCCAAAGAGCAAAGATGCTATTTTTAGTGCAGCCAATATCAAAATAATTCCTCCTTAATATTAGGTACTATTCAAAAATGTTTGAAAAACTTACCAACTCACCATAAACTAATAAAATAACACCCTATAGGGAAAATGGAAGTTTCTATGGCCAGGATCCTCACCTGACCCTCAACTACTTGCTGATGTAATTGGCCTACTGGTAGGCTAATGCTTATATGCCCATTGGCAATGAGACATTATTGTGGATGTTACTATATAAAGAGCTCTTCCCTGAGGCAGAGACAGAGATGGATTGCAAACACCCAAGAGGCAAATGTGATTCCAGCATTCAGACCTGCCACCAAGAGAATAAAGCTTTTTATAAACCCTCTTACCCCTAACTTTCCATTGTTACTGGGTCTTACTGAATCCAGAGTGAACTTGCCTGGGGGCAATCCCCCTCTGGTGAGACATACCCACTACAAGTCCCTCAGATTGTCACAATTAATTGGCCCGCAAATCAAAATCCAAGACTCCAAGATAAAAAGAACTCTTTGAGAATTCTCACAAATAAAATCTTGTTTTCAAAAAGTGATATTAATGCTAGTCCTTTAGAAAGAAAGTTTCCTCTGCAAACATGCATTTAACAAAATTAGATAAACAGCTTAAACACAGGGTATTTTATATCTCAAATCTCTTAAACTACAAACTTAGTAACCAGCTGAACCACACTGCTTCTTGTGATCTCTTCCATGCCAGCCTGAGCTATGAGTGCCATATGTGTATGTGTGGGAGGAAGATATCTTTTCTTACCAATTTGGATAGCTGAGGAAATGCACCAGTGACATAATGCATGAGAAGGAAAAATTCTGAAATGTCCTAAATTAAGTGGCATAAGTGTTAGAAAGAAAGACAGATATGAGCTGGATGAAAAGAGGGTGGGGCCAACCAAGAATTCAGAGAATTAATCATATAAAGCCAGAGAGCCAGAGATAATTCAGTGGATTAATTAAATGAAGCCACGGGGACCAAGAGTGACTTGAAGGGCACAGGCACTCTCCAGATGACAAAAATTCCCCAGATAAAAATGTCAGAGCCCAGCCTATGCCTTCAATCCTCTAATCAGATCAAACCACCAAGGCCAAGAATATCAATCAAACACTTCTCTGCCTTGCCAAAACCCCATAAAAAGAAGCCTCATGGTAGGCAGCCTGCCTTTATCTACCTTGACTGTAGCCCACTCCTCCTTTGGAGTGTATTCAAATAAAACTTTCATTCTGCTTCACTATTGTATCTCTGCCTTTCAATTCTTTGTTGTGGCGGAGACAAGAACTGAGGAGAACAACTTCAACCTTTAACATATTTGGGGCCGTGAGACTCAGATTCCCACTCCCAGTAAGCTGCATGCACCTTACCCCCTGGCTGAAAGCACTCGCTATCTACCTATTCTCTGGGAATCCTTCCCTTCCTTCTCTGTTTCTCACAGAATATGTCCATGCAGAGACTTCCTTTCCCATGTTCACAAATTTCTCCTACTTGCTGCACTTATTTTCTTCCCCTCCTCACTTTTTGTGTTATCTGGCGGTTGGGTAATTGGGGGCGAGACCCTCATCTCATGATCCCCTCAGCCATGAGATGTCCACCAGATCTGGTCAACGTAGTACCTGCCTGTACTCACCTTGAGAGAAACCCCACCCAAGGAGGCAGGTCATAATTGGGTCCTCAGGAATGTCTCCCAGAGCAGCCCAAGATTTCTACCTTTACTCTCTTCTTCACCAACAGCTGCCCATAGGAGCTAAGACCCTTCTCATTGGCCTTGATTCTATGACCCTTTGTCCCGTTCATGCTGACAGTTCTTTCTATCTTCACATCAGCTCTGTTGGCCTTATTTTCCATTTAGAGGGGACCAGAGATATTTACTCTGATGGCATCTGCAGGTCTGACTTAACTCTGACCTTCCATCATGAACCCAGCTCTCCAGCCCAGCAGACAGCCTGCAGGAGCAACATAGGCTAGGGCCAAAACCCCTTCCCTGACACTCTCTCTGTTTACATTCATTTTTCTCATGTTTGACCATAGTGCTGATACTCAGTCCAAACTGGCTGACTTTAGCTCTCCACATTTCTATTCCAACTTCTGCCCCTCCCTCTGGGGTCTGACTTCTATCCTCCTCATCCATTTGACAGTAGGTTCAATTTCCCCTTGTCCTTTCTGTGGATTTGCCCATCACTTTCCCACTTTAATGTTAAGCACCTCCTTCACTGTCCCCCTCCCATAAACCTTTCACCCTTGCCTGCTTATTACAAGCCCACTCAAGTTCTTTTATCATTTGATCGTTATCTCCCTTTTCCTCCCAGACTAAGGCTCTGTTGCCCATGACTTCCCTTTTTCTCCTTTGCTGTCACTCCATGGCACATACACTTCTGGCCAGAGAGACAGAACTGGAGAAGTTTCTGATTCATCAATGACTCTCAGAATCATGGGGAGTTCAGCTGCACTTTTAGAACTGGGCATCCTGGCTATTCTCCTTTGCTGGACCCCTATTAATGTTTTCCTAGCCCCACAATTTGAACCAGGCTTACTAAACCTCTTAACTAAGTTTATTTCTTACAGACTACAGTCCCTTGAGATTAAAGTCCTGTTGTCATGAAGATTCAAGCCCTTACCGACTGATGAATTAGCCAACTTCCTGAGACCCCTGGATGGGCACTCTTATTCCACCATCCCGACAGTCAGCAAGCAGAGGGACCCAAAAGGACTGCACTTGTCCCTCACAAGCAGGAAGTAGCCAGAGCAGTCATTGACCTTCATCCCAATGATTTGGGTCCCAACTGCTTGAGGGGGGAATGATAGGTAGAAAGACAAATATGAGCTGGATGAAAAGAGGGTGCGGCCTATCAAGAACTCATGGAGTTAGTTAGATAAAGGCAGAGAGCCAGAAGATTAATTAAATGAAGTCCCAGGGACTGAGACTGACTTGAAGGGCACAGGCACTCCCCAGATAAAAACCTCAGACCACAGGCACTCCCAAGATGACAAAAATTCCCCAGATAAAAATGTCAGAGCCCAGCCCATGACTTCAATCCTCCAATCATATCAAGCCCCCAAGGCCAAAGAATATCAGTCAAGGACTTCTCTGCCTTGCCAAAAAAAAAAAAACCATAAAAAGAAGCCTCATAGGATCAAAGCCTAATCTGGCTACCCCGAAAATGAACTAAGATACGATATGAAAAAGAACTTCCAACATCAGCACTCTCTGGAAGACTCATGCCAGAAGATGATCATCAAAAAACCCCAACAAAAATCCACGCACTGCTACAGGTGTAGATGCACTCATTCCACCAGTTCCTGGACTTGCCATGGGAATGAAGAAGGAGATATCTAAGTTGGCCTGTGCATACAGTAAAACAACAAATTTGACTGGATCTATACTGTTGGAACTCAACCAAGAATTAGGAGAAGTGCAAATTGTAGCGCTCCAAAATCTTACAACTACAGACTATTTACTGTTAAAAGAACATATGGGATGTGAACAGTCCCCAGGAATGGGTTGTTTTAATTTGTCTGATTTCTCTCAGACTGTTCAAGTTCAGTTGGACAATATCCACCATATCATAGATAAGTTTTCACAAATGCCTAGGGTGCCTAACTGGTTTTCTTGGTTTCACTGGAGATGGCTGGTAATTACCAAAGGTATGCTTTGGTTATGTAACTATACTCCTATTATGTTAATGTGTGTGTGCAATTTAAGTAGTAGCTTAAAACATATACATGCTGAAGTTACTCTACAAGAAGATATGTCAAAGAAATAATCAATCTTCCCATGTTTTCTTCCGCCTGCTACTACTATAGCTTTTCTTCTTCCTTCCTAATTACAACCCTTAAATAGAATTCGTGCCTCATATCAAATTTATCGAGTATCATAATTCTTCCAAGTGGTAAAGATACCTCAAGACAAATGCTGGGCATAGAAGCCACAGGGCACAAATATGCAAAGAAGTAAAAAGCTAACCATTTCAAACAATAAGGCTTCTCTCTCACTTACCAACTTTACATTTCCCTGTATGGCCCTGGAAGATGACTGGTTAGCCAGAGACGGGTAAGATTCCTCAAGGGAGGAACAACCTAAGACAGGCACAGTCACAGGGGGGTCATCAGGTGAGAAATTGGGGATCAACAGAGGTGAGGCTTAGAACCTCACCCCCCCTGTTCTGAGAGAAATCTTCTGCATACATGGATGTTTTATTGCCCTTGTCTAGCTTGGATTAACACATAGTCTACAGGCACACACCTGATCATCTACATTTGCTCTCTTACAACACTAAACTATGTTTTCTACCTTTATCTTGTATGTACCTACCACTTCAGCATTTTATTAAAAATAATAATAAAGAGAGAAATGTGGTATCCACATATAAATCAAGTATAAAAACCAAATGAGTATTCATATTTGAACTGTTTATAGTTCATAATGCATGAGCAAAACCGAAAGTTTCTGTGATGACTGCCCTTGTACTGTTCACCATGTAACTTATTCACTATGTAAGAATTTGTTCTCCATGTAAGAACTTGTTCGTTATGCTTCAGAAGATTGGAGACTGATGAAAATTAGGCTTGGGGTGGATTAATGATTGTGCATTGAGCATTGACTCCCCTATACAGAATTTTATTGTCGTTAACAACCATTTGATCAATAAATATGAGAGATGCCCTCACAAAAAAAAAAAAGGACAGACTTCCAATGGTAAAATAAATAAGTAACTGGGATGTAATGTATAGCATAAGGAATATAGTCAAGATATTGTAACAGCTTGGTAGGGTGATAGCTGGAACCTAGAATTATGTATATAAATGTTTTATCACTGTGTTGTACACTTGAAACTAATGTAATGTAATACTGTGTATCAACTACCCTTCAATAAAAAATAATTATCTAAAAAAAAAAAAAACCCCAACAAAGATCCATGCACTGCTACAGGTGTAGATGCACTCATTCCACCAGTTCCTGGACTTGCCATGGGAATGAAGAAGGAGATATCTAAGCTGGCCTGTGCATACAGTAAAACAACAAATTTGACTGGATCTATACTGTTGGAACTCAACCAAGAATTAGGAGAAGTGCAAATTGTAGCGCTCCAAACTCTTACAACTACAGACTATTTACTGTTAAAAGAACATATGGCATGTGAACAGTCCCCAGGAATGGGTTGTTTTAATTTGTCTGATTTCTCTCAGACTGTTCAAGTTCAGTTGGACAATATCCACCATATCATAGATAAGTTTTCACAAATGCCTAGGGTGCCTAACTGGTTTTCTTGGTTTCACTGGAGATGGCTGGTAATTACAGGTATGCTTTGGTTATGTAACTGTACTCCTATTATGTTAATGTGTGTACACAATTTAATTAGTAGTTTAAAACCTATACATGCTGAAGTTACTCTACAAGAAGATATGTCAAAGAAATAATCAATCTTCCCATGTTTTCTTCCGCCTGCTACTTCTATAGCTTTTCTTCTTCCTTCCTAATTACAACCCTTAAATAGAATTCGTGCCTCATATCAAATTTATCGAGTATCATAATTCCTCCAAGTGGTAAAGATACCTCAAGACAAATGCTGGGCATAGAAGCCACAGGGCATAAATATGCAAAGAAGTTAAAAGCTAACCTTTTCAAACAATAAGGCTCCCCTCTCACTTACCAACTTCACATTTCCCTGTATGGCCCCGGAAGATGACTGGTTAGCCAGAGACGGGTAAGATTCCTCAAGGGAGGAACAACCTAAAACAGGCACCGTCGCAGGGGGGCCATCAGGTGAGAAATTGGGGATCAACAGAGGTGAGGCTTAGAACCTCACCCCCCCTGTTCTGAGAGAAATCTTCTGCATATGTGGATGTTTTATTGCCCTTGTCTAGCTTGGATTAACACATAGTCCACAGGCACACACTTGATCATCTACATTTGCTCTCTTACAACACTAAACTATGTTTTCTACCTTTATCTTGTATCTACCTACCACTTCAGCATTTTATTAAAAATAATAATAATAAAGAGAGAAATGTGGTATCCACATATAAATCAAGTATAAAAATCAAATGAATATTCATATTTGAACTGACTGTTTATAGTTCATAATGCATGAGCAAAACCGAAAGTTTCTGTGATGACTGCCCTTGTACTGTTCACCATGTAACTTATTCACTATGTAAGAATTTGTTCTTCATGTAAGAACTTGTTCGTTATGCTTCAGAAGATTGGAGACTGACAAAAATTAAAAAAAAAAAAGAAAAAAGAAGCCTCTTAGTAAGCAACCTACCTTTGTCTATCTTGATGCTGGCCTACTCCTCCCTCACTGTATAATCAAATAAACCTGCCTTTTTCTACCTTGACTCTAGCCAGCTCCTTCCTTGGAGTGTATTCAAATAAAACGTTCATTCTGCTTCACTGCTGTGTCCCTGCCTTTCAATTCTTTGTTGAGTCATGGACAAGAACTGAGGAGAATGAACTCAACCTCTAAGAGGAAGGGCTGAAGAATGAGGGGAAGAAACAAGAGAAGATAATCAGTCAATAGCCTCAAGCGGTAGCTAACCAGAAACTTCACCTTCCTGGATGAAGTCATTTCAACAATCTAGAAGGCACCCAGAACCACTGCGTCCTTCTTGTGCATGACCAGTGCCTAACCATCAACAACAACCAATCCATGAGCCTTCACTGTGGACTAACTACCTAGCCCTGGACTTGCCCCACTCACAGCAGCTCACCTTCCTTATCTGTAGCCAATGTGAATTTAAAGACCTTTACTCCCTTGAGACCCCTTAAAAATGTCCCTGGCTTTTTGAGTCTGGCAGACAAGTTATTCCTGTGAACTTGCCTTGCTGTTGGTGAAGCAAACTTTCTGTCCCAACTAAGTCTTCATCTGGCTAGAACCCATAAAGGTTCAATAAACCCTTTCATTTCAGAGATCACTCGGTCTCTAGTTTTTATTTATCATACAGTGGCAGCAATGGGATCCAGTCTTCAGGAGGAGTAGAAAAGGACACCATTTCCTCAAAATTAAGTGCAGGAACCCACAGGCAGCTCCCTTGTGACCCACTGAATCAAGATGAATCCTTCCTTCTCAGCCCCTCTGAAGCTTTGTAATATGCACTGACAACTTGTGGCTGTTGCATGCTGGCTTTATTGGGCCCCTCTGTTCAGATCATCTGTAAGTGACCCTCCCAGACATATATGGCATCAGGGTCAATCTGGAGCTGGTAAGTTTGAGGGGATGCCCTAAACCTGGCTTTGTTTTGTTGTTGTTTTATGCCAGTGACTGCTTATCTAGATATATTCTGTTGTTCTGATTATTTTAACTACTTTAAAATAATTGAACTCATAATGATACTTTGTGTGGCATATAGTATGATTTCAACTTGGATTATATTTGTTCTTGGTTAATCAAATATCCCTAGTTCTCAAAGCAAAGTGAATGAGGGTGGACTCACCCTAAAGATGAGAGACAACTTGTTCATTTGGGCCCTCTTGGGGGAGTTTCTAAGGTGACTAGAAAACTTTGCAGAAGTGTTTTGGTCCATGACTTGTAGCAGTCTCACAGGGCTTCCGACAGAAGAACATAAGCTGTTCTTGGGTTAAAAGGAAGATCTTTCTACCTCATCCTGAAAGTGCATTATAAGGGTTTGTTCTCCCAGCTCTTGAGCAATCCTGAATATTGCATAATAATTCAGGAGCATCCTAGACACACTAAGAGACTAACCAGTGACCCATTAGTGAAACTCTGGGGACTGGCACTCAAAGCAGCACACACACCCAAAACACTACGTCAACTAAGAGCAACTATCTAAATTATGGGAGTCAAAATTCCAAAACTCCCCCTGGCCCCTCTTCAGGAACACCGGCCAGTACTACACATAAGAGACACAGGGCTGAATCATGCACATTTTTGTCTAAATGGGTTAATATTACTAAATATGGTATGTGTCTGCCATTCCCCAAATGGGGCACTTTTGATTTGGCTTCTTGTTATCTAAGTTGTCTTGTTTTGTATAAATAAAGATTGACTAATGGGACCCTGTAAATTCTAAAGAGTCAAGTGCACCTCCTTCTGGCACTAAAACGTATGGTTCTGGAAGCTGTGAACAGCTAGCAAAAATGGCAAAATCTTACTAAGCTTGTTTTGTGTCCTGAGAAGTTGGCTTAATAACCATCAGTTTGGAGACCCTAGGATCAGACAGAAATGTGTGTTCCACCCCATGTGTAGCCAGATTTGGTCGAACAGAAATGTGGGTTTAAACTCCATTTGCATCTAGGGTCCTACCAAACTGCTGCCAGCCCTCAGGGAAATTACAACCTAGAACAATGGCCACTATGAAGAATGTTCCAACTAGATAAAATCATTTAAGACATGCATTCAAAAGCAAAATCTCAAAATTCCAAAATTGGACTTCATTGAAAGTTTCATTACAAAAAGCTAGTAAGAAATTAAAGATATGAGGTACCTAAAACAAAAAGACCATAAGACTGAATATAACTCCAATTGCCATGTTATTCCCTTAAACAGCCAAGGGGAAGCTCTGGCAGATGCCAGAGCCTGTAAAGAAGACCCTGGAAGAACTGGCAGAAGCCCACAAGCATCTCTTCTGAATCTCTGCCTGAGGTGTACAGTTGAGAGAGGAAAATAAAATTTAATATTGTCTCTCCACTTTCAAATCTACACACATTTGGTTAAGGATACTTTCTCCCCCAGGAATAGCTATAGCCTTTTTGCTTGTCCTGTTTTACATCGTAAAACTGGGCTTGGCTTTCTGCCTACCTGGGACACTTAGATTGTTGGTTCTTTCTCTTGGTTATCTTTGGGAGGGCTTTGGATTTTGGAAAGGTGGTATCATTTACACACTTTTTGGGGACTCCTTTTATACCCAAGAGGTGTCATTCAAAACTGCCAAAAATTTTAATGTTTGTCCTGACTGAAAACTGACAAGATATTTAAAATACCTTTTTAGTAGTTCTGTAGTAAAAAATTGGCCAGATTGGGAGCTGATATTTAGAACCTAATAGGAATTTTTAAGGTCTTCTTCCCTAAGGTAAAATAGAACCACATGCCCAGAGGGAAAGAAGGAAATTGAGGATAATGTAGGTGGGAAAGCTATGGTGTTATTTAAATTATAACACAACTCCTTGAGTTGAGAACAATTGTCCTTACAGATTTTTTGCAAAACCAGGAAAAGAAATCTAGAAACAAGTCAAAGTCCACCTATCCCTCTTATCTGGATCATCCTTAATTCCTGAGACTGAAGGGAAAATAATGGAAAAAGAGGCCTTTTTACAGTACAAACAGCCATAGAAGTACACTTGCTATTGAAGTACCACAGCTTCTATAAGGTTGCTTGTTAAAAACAAACACAAATCTTAGGTGTCGTCCCCACTAATACATAACTATAATGACTCTGAGTCTATCTATATGTTCAAGTATATCTATATGCATGTGTGGATGTGTGGTATTTTTCTACCTCTAGATGATATTACTAAAGTTAATTTGTAAAGAGCTCTATTTAATTGCTTTAAAATAAGTGCTTTTAAATTAAGCATTTGTAAATCTCAGAACTATAAAAGAAACTAACCCAGATGTTTTTTTAAGCTCATGTGAGCCAGGATAATTTTCAATATTAAAACTAAATTAAGTTTGTTGGGTTAATAAAAATAGACATGGCTTTAGAGAGATCAACATTAAGCATACTTTGATTTTATGTAGGTTTACTAAGAATAAGTTCATATCTCTACTACAAAATCTGTCAACAAGAACCTAGTATGATAAAAACGTTTGTTGAAAATAGCTTCCAAAATCTTCTGGTAACCTGAAACCAAAGTTTTACTAAGTTAAATTAAATAATGGGAATTCATTGAATATCTAGATCATTCCTAAATAAGATAAAATGCTGAAAGAACTGGTAAACAAATCTAAGTTTATCTACTTTTGTCTTGTTATTACAGAAAAATAAAGATAAATTTGGGTCTGTTATGAGAATTAGGCTTGGGGTGGATTAATAATTGTGCATTGAGCATTGACTCCCCTATACAGAATTTTATTGTTGTTAACAACTATTTGATCAATAAATATGAGAGATGCCCTCTCAAAAAAAAAAAAATTCTGGGTCTGTTAGTAAACTTGTTTCAGCTTTATTGAAACTTTATCATACTATGAAGAAACATGTGTTTCTAGAAATTATGAAATGGATTCATGTATTTGCCAATCTAAAGAATTCTGGTGTAACAGTTCACAATTGCTTACTACTTCATTTTCACCAGAAATTAATATTTTTAGAAGCTAATAATTCTAATGAGTGTAATCAAAGCCATAAAGGACATCCGGGAGCTCAGACAGGTGGAGTGCTTGAAAAACAGATACCAGAAAACAAGAAATAACAAGGGAAATATTTTGCATGCAAGAAAAGTAGGATGAAAAGTAAAAGAATGAATTTTTACTGAAGAAAAAAGAAAGGACTTTGGTCCTAAATGTGAGGGGCTAGTTATTTAAAGAGGGAAAATTTTATGACAAAATCTGAATGTAAAAACAGAAAGCTGTAGTAGGTTTGTGAAAGGAATCTTGGGAAAAGAATTTTAATGTATGATCAAGCTGGCTACAATTTAAATGAATTATTTAAAATTCCTTTAATATCAGAAGTAAGCTGGTAAAAAATTAAATTCTAGTTTTCTCTCTGCTAAAAAGACAAACATCTCTTGGACCATTCACTGGTCTGCTCTTGATAAGAGGTAGAGAAAATTTTTTGCTTTGACTTAAAATAATTGCCTATGAAACAAAATTCTGTGCTTCATGACATCTTTCTCACCAGGTGCTTGATTGCTTATGAAAACTGAATCTTCTTAATACTAAAAGAGCTAAAATCTGCTAGCAACTATTTAATTTTCTATATTTGCCTATGAAGTCTTTAATTGTCATTTTGGTTAAATATGGCTAATTATTTCATTTACCCTATTCAATCAAGTGTTTAAAAAACAAATGAAAATCTATTTCTTGATACTTTTGACAAAATTCCCCAAATCAAATTCTAAATGGTTAAACTAATTAGATTTCTTCAATATGTTAAGTTACATGGGGAATATTGTCAAATAAGAAGTAATACTAGATTCAAGATGGCGGCATGAGAGGTGAGACAGAGAAGTCTTCCCAAAACCACAAATAGTATGAAAATGTAGTTAATTGATACAACTAACCCTAAAACAGCAACAAGAAAGAAGGCTGAAGCAGACTGCATACAGACCTCAGGAACACAGCAGACCTCACGAAATAGGGTAACGTATGAAAGCCTTAGTCCAGCAGGACCCAAGCCCTTCCCCCACCCCAGCTCACTGGCAGGAGGAAGAGAAAAGGAGCGGGGTGGGGGTGGAAGCCTAGAACTGCTGAACACCCAACCCTGGAGGTCTGCTTTCGGAGCAGAAACCTACACTGTGTGGTGCTCTGGACATCCGGGAGCTCAGACAGGTGGAGTGCTTGAAAAACAGATACCAGCCATTTGTGGAGGAGATCCACACCTGGCCACTCTGGGACAAGGGAAAGGCAGGCAGTCTGAGAGGCTTCCTAGCAGCCAGCGGGCCGCTGAAGGGGCGGGGTTTGCACGGAGCTTGCAGCGTCGGGGAGGGGAGAGCTGGACAAGGTTGTCTGGGCACACTCTGTCCAGCTGGTTGGGAACTTTGAGGAGCTTCAGGAGTTCCATGCCCTTGGCTGCTTACTCAGCTCCAAAGCCCCCCACTGTGACATGCAGCCTGCTGTACCTTCCTCCTAGCTTGCCAGCACCCATTCACAAACCTGAAGTCATGGTGCTGGTGTCAGGCCAGCCAGAGGGAGGCCCCGACTACAACAGCTAGAGATCCAAAGCACAGAGGCTTACACCTGTGTGCTTGGCCCAGTGGCTCTGATACTGGAGACAGGCACGGCAGACAGGAATCAGAAAACAGATCTTTCCTCCCCCAGGCACCAAGTCCACTCCCCTACCACCCCCAACCTCACCCTAGGGGATGAGCAGCTCCAGAGACAGGAGCTTCTGGGCACTAGAGGCCACCACATAGAAATATGAAATGTCAAAAGAACCCGGTTCAGACCAAAATCTCACAAACCCCAGAAAAAGGGCCAAATGAAACTGAACTCACCAATCTTCCTGAAAGAGAGTTCAAAATAAAAATCATAAACATGCTTATGGAGGTACAGAAAAATATTCAAGAACTCAGGAACAAATTTAAGATGGAAATTCAATCATTAAGAAATTCCATATCTGAAATGAAATATACAATGGAGGGATTTAAAATAAGATTAGATGTAGTAGAAGAGATGGTAAATGGAATAGAAATTAGACAAGAGAAATACAAAGAAGCTGAGGCACAGAGAGAAAAAAGAACCTGTAAGAATGAAAGAATATTGAGAGACCTGTGTGACCAATCCAAATGGTACAATATTCACATTACAGGAGTACCAGAAGAAGGAGATAAAATGGGATAGAAAGTGTCATTGAGGAGGTAATTGCTGAAAACTTCCCCAATCTGGGGAAGGAGATAGTCTCTCAAGCCATGGAGGTGCACAGATCTCCCAATACAAGGAACCTTAGGAGGACAACATCAAGACATATAATAATTAAAATGGCAAAGATCAAGGACAAGGACAGAGTATTAAAGGCAGCCAGAGAGAGAAAAAAGGTCACCTACAAAGGAAAACCCATTAAGCTATCATCAGACTTCTCAACAGAAACCTTACAGGCCAGAAAAGAGCAGCATTATATATTTAATGCAATGAAGCAGAAGAGCCTCAAACCAAGAATACTATACCCAGAAAAGTTATCATTTAATTTGAAGGAGGGATTAAACAATTTTCAGATAAGAAAAAGTTGAGAGAATTTACCTTCTACAAACCACCTCTACAGTGCATTTTGGAGGGACTCTTATAGATGGAAGTATTCCTAAGGCTAAATAGATGTCACCCAAGGGATAGACAAAGAGTACAGAATAAGATTCATAACATACAAAGAATGGAAGAGGAAGAAAAAGGAGGAAAAAAAATTAAAAAGAACCCTTAGGTTTTTTTTGTAATAGCACACGAAGTGAGTTAAATTAGACTATTAGATAGTAAGGGAATTACCATTGAACCTTTAGGTAACTACAAATCTAAAGCCTGCAATGGCAATAAGTACATACCTATTGATAATAACCCTAAATGTAAATGGTCTGAATGCACCAATCAAAAGACATAGAGCCACTGAATGGATTAAAAAGCAAGACCTGTCTACATGCTGCCTACAAGAGACTCACTTCAAACCTAAAGAAAAACACAGACTGAAAGTAAAGGGATGGAAAAGGATATTTCATGCAACTAACAGGGAGAAAAAAGCAGGAGTTGCAGTACTTGTATCATACAAAATAGACTTCAAAACAAAGAAAGTAACAAGAGACAAAGAAGGACATTACATAATGATAAAAGGGTCAGTCCAACAAGAGGATCTAACTATTATAAATACCTATGCACCCAACACAGGATCACCTACATATGTGAAACAAATACTAACATAATTAAAGGAGGAAATAGAATGCAATGCATTCATTTTAGGAGACTTCAACACACCACTCACTCCAAAGGACAGATCAACCAGACAGAAAATAAGTAAAGAGATAGAGGCACTGAACAATGTATTAGAATAGCTGGACCTAATGGACATCTACAGAACACTCCATCCAAAAGCAACAGGATACACATTCTTCTCAAGGGCACATGGAACATTTTCAAGAATAGGTTATATACCAGGCCACAAAAAGAACTTCAGTAAATTCAAGAAGATTGAAATTGGACCAACCAGCTTCTCAGATCACAAAGGTGTGAAACTAGAAATAAATTACACAAAGAAAACAAAAAAGCCCACAAACACATGGAGGCTTAATAACATGTTCCTAAATAATCAATGGATCAATGACCAAATAAAAACAGTGATCAAGCAATATATGGAGACAAATGACAATAATAATTCAACAACACAAAAATCTGTGGGACACAGTGAAGGCCGTGCTAAGAGGGAAATATATTGCAATACAGGCCTACCTCAGGAAAAAAGAACAATCCCAAATGAACAGTCTGAACGCACAATTAATGAAACTAGAAAAGGAAGAACAAATGAGGCCCAAAGTCAGTAGAAGGAGGGACATAATAAAGATTAAAGAAGAAATAAATAAAATTGAGAACAATAAACAATAGAAAGAATCAATGAAAGCAAGAGCTGGTTATTTGAGAAAATAAACAATATAAATAAAACCCTAGCCAGACTTATCAAGAAAAAAAGAGAATCTACACACATAAACAGAATCAGAAATGAGAAAAGAAAAATCACTATGGATACCACAGAAATACAAAGAATTATGAGGGAATACTATGAAAAATTATATGCCAACAAACTGGAAAACCTAGAAGAAATGGACAACTTTCTAGAAAAATACAATCTCCCAAGGCTGATCCAGGAAGAAACACAAAATCTGAATAGACCAATTACCAGCAATGAAATTGAATTGGTAATCAAAAAATTACCTAAGAACAAAATGCCTGAAACAGATGGTTCCACTGCTGAATTTTATCAAACATTTAGTGAAGACCTAATACCCATCCTCCTTAAGGTTTTCCAAAAAGTAGAAGAGGAGGGAATACTCCAAAACTCATTCTACAAGGCCAACATCACTCTAATAACAAAACCAGGCAAAGACACCACAAAAAGAAAATTGCAGACCAATATCCCTAATGAACATAGATTTAAAAATACTCAACAAAATATTAGCAAACTGAATTCAAAAGTACATAAAAAAGATCATCATGATCAAGTGGGATTCATCCCAGGGATGCAAGAATGGTACTATATTAGAAAATCCATCAACATATCCACTACATCAACAAAAAGAAGGACAAAAAACCACATGATCATCTCCAGCATTCGACAAAATTCAAGATCCATTCATGATAAAAACTCTCAACAAGATGGGTGTGGAGGGCAAGTAGCTCAACATAATGAAGGTCATATATGACAAACCCACAGCCAACATTGTACTTAACAGGGAGAAGCCGAAAGCTTTTCCTTTAAGATCGGGAACAAGACAGGGATGCCCACTCTCCCCACTTCTATTCAACGTAATACTGGAGGTTCTCGCCACAGCAATCAGACAACACAAAGAAATAAAAGTCATCCAGATTGGCAAGGAAGAAGTCAAACTGTCCCTGTTTGCAGATGACATGATATTGTACATAAAAAACCCTCAAAAATCCACACCTGGATCTAATACCTGAATTCAGCAAAGTTGCAGAATACAAAATTAATACACAGAAATCTGTTGCATTCATATACACTAACAATGAACTAGCAGAAAGAAAAATCAGGAAAACAATTCCATTCACAACTGTATCAAAAAGAATAAAAAACCTAGGCATAACCTAACCAAGGAAGTGAAAGACCCATACCCTGAAAACTACGGGACACTCTTAGGAGAAATTAAAGGGAACACTAATAAATGGAAATTCATCCCATACTCTTGGCTAGGAAGAAGTAATACTGTAAAAATGGCCATCCTGCCTAAAGCAATCTACAGATTCAGTGCATTCCCTATCAGAATACCTACAGTATTCTTCAATGAACTAGAGCAAATAGTTCTAAAATTCATATGGAACCACAAAAGACCCCAAATATCCAAAGCAATCCTAAGAAGGAAGAATAAAGCAGGGGGAATTAAGCTCCCTGACTTCAAGTGCTACTACAAAGCCACAGTAATCAAGACAATTTGGTACTGGCACAAAAACAGACCTATAGACCAATGGAACAGACTAGAGAGCCCTGATACAAACCCAACCATATATGGTCAATTAATATACAATAAAGGAGCCATGGATGTACAATGGGTAAATGAAAACCTCTTCAACAGCTGGTGTTGGCAAAACTGGACAGCTACATGTAAGAGAATGAAACTGGATTATTATCTAACCCCATACACAGAAGTAAACTTGAAATGGATCAAAGACCTGAATGTAAGTCATGAAACCATCAAACTCTTAGAAAAAAATATAGGCAAAAATCTCTTGGAAATAAACATGGGCAACTTCTTCATGAACATATCTCCCCAGGCAAGGGAAACAAAAGCAAAAATGAACAAGTGGAACTATATTAAACTAAAAAGCTTCTGTACAGCAAAGGATGCCATCAGTAGAACAAAAAGACATCCTATATTATGGGAGAATATATTCATAAATGACATATCTGATAAGGGGTTGACATCCAAATTATATAAAGGGTTCATGTACCTCAACAAACAAAAAGCAAATAAGGCAATTAAAAAATGGGCAGAGGAGCTGAACAGACAGTTCTCCAAAGAAGAAATTCAGATGGCCAACAGGCACATGAAAAAGTGCCTCCACATCGCTAATCATCAGGGAAATGCAAATCAAAACCACAATGAGATATCACCTCACACCAGTTAGGATGGCCAACATCCAAAAGACAAACAACAACAAATATTGGCGAGGATGTGGAGAAAGGGGAACCCTCCTACACTGCTGGTGGGAATGTAAATTAGTTCAACCATTGTGGAAAGCAGTATGGAGGTTCCTCAAAGAACTCAAAATAGAAATACCATTTGACCCAGGAATTCCACTCCTAGGAATTTACCCTAAGAATGCAGCAGCCCAGTTTCAAAAAGACATATGCACTCCTATGTTTATCGCAGCACTATTTACAATAGCCAAGAAATGGAAGCAACCTAAGTGTCCATCAGTAGATGAATGGATAAAGAAGATGTGGTACATATACACAATGGAATATTATTCAGCCATAAGAAGAAAACAGATCCTACCATTTGCAACAACATGAATGGAGCTAGAGGGTATTATGCTCAGTGAAATAAGCCAGGCGCAGAAAGACAAGTATCAAATGATTTCACTCCTCTGTGGAGTATAACAACAAAGCAAAAAGTGAAGGAACAAAACAGCAGCAGACTCACAGAACCCACGAATGGACTAACAGTTACCAAAGGGAAAGGGACTGGAGAGGATGGGTGGCAAGGGAGGGATAAAGGGAAAAAATAAAAGGGGGCATTACTATTAGCAGACATAATGTTGGGTGGTGGCACAGGGAGGGCTGTACAACACAGAGAAGACAAGTAGTGATTCTATAGCATCTTACTGTGCTGATGGACAATGACTATAATGGGGTATATGGGGGCGACTTGATAATAGGGGGAGTCTGGTAACCATAATGTTGTTCAAGTAATTGTACATTAACAATATCAGAATAAAAATAATAAAAATAAAAAATAAAAGAAGTAATACTAAGCTCTCTCATGTTTAGGTATTTGTGCTTGTATAGATATAAAAGTGTTCTAGAAATTCTGTGAAATTCCTAGAAATCAGAAAAGTCCTGGTATAAGGTTATCACCTGTAATTATTCTCTTACCCTCTAAAATTGTTGTCATAAAAACTGAGGCTTACACTAAAAAAAATAAACCTGATTATCAGGGAAATTCCCTAGCTGACTTTCATGCAAAGGCAGCAGCGACAGAATCTATAAATATCATAGCATATGTGGATAAAGTCCATTCTGCTTCCACAAAAATAAAAACGATGATGAGCTCTTGTTGACTTTTGCCATCTTAATGTTCTTGAGATATGGTAGCAGCCTGCTCCTAAATCAGAGAAATTAAGATGGGATAACAGTGGTTATAAAATCAGTAGACAGGGCTGAGGGAAACCCAAGATGGCCACTCGGTTCTTCCTGGCTCCCTGGCAAATTCTGCTTTTACCTCCTCCCTCTGGACCTTTTGAACACCTGCAGTTGGATTTAACTGCTACTTAGTATGGGTTATCAATAGGTTCTTGTTATTGTACATATGTTTATGGATGGTTTGAGGCTTTCCCTGTTTGCGATGTCACTGCTGCCTCTGTGGCAAAGATACTAATAGAGAAAATTACATCAACCTATGGAACCCTGTTTGCTCTACAAAGTGATTGGGGGACTCATTTTGCTGGACAAATTATCCAGCAGGTATACACCATTTTGCCAATAGTACAGCATTTTCATTATTCCTAGCATCCATAATCCTCTGGGTTAGTAAAAAGTATAAATGGATATAAAGGCTCAACCAAATTTTTGAAAGTCTTAAAAATTCCTTGGTCAAAACTCTTAATTATAGTTCTTTTGAATCTGAGATCCACTCCCTTTGGAAAACATAAGCTTTCCCCTTTTGAAATCATAACAGGAAGACATATGCATCTTTCCTCAGTGGCCTTAGACTATTTAGTTATAAAAGTCTATTGCCAAGAACTTACTAAACCTGTTAATAAAAATCACTCTTTGGTAAAACAATATTTGTATACTAACAAGAAGAGTGACCCTCCACCCCACAGAGTCCAATCTGGAGGTTTTGTGTATTGAAAAAGACATCTCCATAAAAGTCCTTCACAACCCTGTTGTAAAGATTGGTTCTAAGTACTTCTTGCAAATCCCTATGAAGCCAATGGAATTGACTCCTGGATTCATGTTTCCTAACTGAAAAAGAGGCTAATCTACCTGAATGATCCAGCACTCCATCTCCGATTTCAAACTCCACCTGACTAGAAAGAGAAGCCGCTGACATCTTGAAGTTGACTGCTTCCACCCAAGAGTCCAGACCAAGCCTGTATATTCTGAAAGATTCAAAATCACCCTAATCTATATTCCTTCTTTTTCCTTCCTTGCCATAGTTCATAACCCTAAAAATGGGCAATCAGACTACACAAATCTAAAGCCCAAGCACCACCATAAAAATCTTTTAATTTGTTTACCTGGGCTATTGCAATTGTAAAGTAAGAGTCCCAAGTGATCCAACCCCAATTTGGGAGATATTAAAATGATGGTGCAGGTCATGGGGATCATGGATTAAAACCATCTTTCAGATTGTATTTGTTGCCCTACTTTTAATTTTGCTTGTTGTTATTTTATCTGAACTTTATACTTGATTGTTCTCCCAATCTGGTAACCAGACTCCAACCAGCATTATGCTTGCTCAACAGACTGAATTAGCCACCTATGCTTTTCCAGAACAAGATATCCTTTAAAAGAAACTTGAGGATACCTGACAAGAGTTGACTGGTGGTCTCTCTTTCTCACACCCTCATGTTGCCCATAATTAGCCTGAGACATCCCATCTCATCCAACGTTACCTTTACATTTCCCTCCTCTGTGGGACATGACTTCCTAGGAATGAGACATAAGAGGGCCATTTTTAAACATACTTAAATTCACAACAGACATTCATCAGAGATGACTTCTATGAAATACCTTGATGAGAAGGGGGAAATGATAAGGAAAAAATCTGAAATGGACTAAATTAAGTGGCATAAGGGCTGGAAAATGAGGGAGAGAAACAAGAGAAGATAATCAATGAATAGCCTTAGGTGGTAGCTAACCAGAAACTTCACCTTCCTGGATGAAGTCATTTCAACGATCATCTAGAAGGCGCCCAGAACCACTGCATCCTTCTTGTGCATGACCAGTGCCTAGCCATCATTAACAACCAATCCATGAGCCTTCACTGTGGATTAATCACCTAACCCTGGACTTGCCCCACTCACAGCAGCCCACCTTCCTTATCTGTAGCCAATGTGAACTTAAACAACTTTCTTCCCTTGAGACCCCTTACAAATATTCCCTGATCCTTGAGTCTGGCAGACAAGTTGTTTCTGTTAACTGACCTTGCTGCTGGTGAAGCAGAAACTTCCCGTCCCAGTTCTTTTTCTGACTAGCATCTGTAAAGTCTCAATAAACCCTCTCTTTCAGAGATTTCTGTCTCTGGAGCTTTAGATTTATAATGCAATATAAGAAGTGATCACCCCACCCCACAGTTTTTTCATCTAGAAAATTAGAAGATTAGAATAGATGATCTTCAATACTAACCAGATCAGTCTAAATTAACTTAGTGAACATCTATATATCCAGGTAAAGGCTGTGAAGCATACAAAGAAGGGTAAGACATGTAAGGAGTTTATCATCTAGTTGGCTAACATATGAAAGACTAAGGGGAAAAACAAGTAGTGTGTTCAGGGGCAGAAGATGCTCAGTGAAGGGAAAAAGCATCATGGGTTAGAGAAAGTAACCCATGGAGCAGAGAGTAACTGAAATAAGTCATAGAGAAGAGAGAATAGGAGAACAGAAGGGAAGCAGGAGGATTCCAAACAGGAGGAACTGAACAAGCAAAAGTAGGGATGAAATAAGAATTATTAGGGGACAGGAAACAAAAAAAGGGAGTGTCAGGGACGTTGGGATCCTGGAACATAGAATCTATCATGAAATCAATAGAAGAAAGACAGTTTACAAAATATACTAGAATTCATCATGAGTAAAGGAGAGTTTCATTTAATCTATTTCTTCTGAATTTTTACAATGAGACTTCAATCATAAATGTTTTGAATGATGATTTGAATAAATATAAAGCTAAATTATGCTTTTGGAGGAAGAGTTGCAAGATGGCAAATCTTCCTAAATTAGTCTATACATTGAATGTTATCAACATCAAAATCTTGATGGAATTTGGTGAGGCAATGTAACTAATTTAGTCCAATTGGAAGAAAAATTTAGTCAAGAAGATCCAGGAAAATTCAGATAAAGTAGGAGAAATAAGTGAGACATTCCCTATCACATATTTCAATTACAGAAACAAAGGCACAGAGACATTAAGCAGTTTTCCCAAAGGCACACAGCTAATAAGTTGTAAGATGGAATTCACGACTCAGGCTGTCCAGCTCCATAGTCCATCTGCTAAATGCTATGTTGTAATCCTATCACACAGAAAAAAGGAAGAGTCAGAATAATGGAAAATATGACTCTCCTCTGAACAAGATCTTGTTATATGAATATTTGTATATTGAAATACATGAAATAATGAAATACAAGAGATATTTATATCTCTATATTATCTATATTTATATTATTTATATCTCTATGTCAAATATATATATATATATTTGTATCAAAATACAAGTATATTGAAATACTTGTAATAATGAAAACACTAGAAACTGGCATAGCTAAAAATTGGGACATTGGGAAGATAGGGGGAAGGAAAGTTGAAGGGAGTTGTGTCAAGAAAGAGAAATTTTTACTTCCATTATAGGAAATCAATTGGCAAAATCTATAATTGAAAAAAATCAAGAAATAGCAGCAGGAAAAGCAGATCAACTATAAATATTGGTAAATACTAGAAAATACAGTTAAAAAAGTGAATGGTTGCCTTGTGTGGGCTGAAGATAAGTAAAATGAATGGATGCTCCTGGAAGCAGCAGTCAGAAGAATGAATGAGATGGATACACAGCAGCATGGGTAGGTCTTCAAAACATAGCACTGAGTGCAAGAAAAAGTGCATCTTCAATAACATTTTCTATAAATTACCATATATACACATGCAAAAACTCTCCATATTCTAAAGTACATGTAAAAATAATTCAATGCACAGATCAAACACATCTGAACAATTGTCTACCAGAAGGCAGAAATGGAGATCAAATGGAACAATGAAATTAAACCGGGGGAGATTGTAAAAATATCATGATCATGTACACATGATTTAATGAGTATGATTAACTCAACCCTATGCACTGAAAGTCAACAAAAAAATTAAATGGAACTTAGGGCTGAAGATAGATGAAGCAGAACAATCCTGTTTTCTTTACAAGCTTTATAGTATGAGTTGACTTTTTCAACAATGCACGAGTATTTAAGTACCTGATCAAAAATAAAATAAAAAAGCAAGTTGATGGAAGAAGAAATATACGTATATTATTTAAAGACTTAAAGGCTAGCAAACAGAAGAGCTTAAAATAATCATGTAATTATCAAATTTTGGGAGGAATAGGAAGAGAGAGGACAGAGGGGTATCAGTATCATTCACAATAAAGAGTAAATGAATATTGTGCAAAGTTGATAACTCAAAGAGAGCTATCAGAACAATAATTAGATATTACAAATTCATTAACAAAAAACTGAAGAGCAGGAATAGTTAAAAGAGGCTGGCTTTAGGGAGTGGGACAGAGGATATGGAGTGTTGGATAGGAAAACTGATGTTTTTCATCACAAACTCTTCTAGACTGTTTATATTTAAATTTTTTAATTATTTGAAATAATATTTTCAAATGGCTATATAATAGTATGTCATATGAATGTGAACTTGATTTTTAAAATAGTTAACATCTATTGATAATTTATTTGAACTCTCCTATGTTTTTTACACATGTTAAATCTATTAATTTTCACAGTGACAGGTAGTGTTCTTGTTTGATAGACACAGAGACTGAAGCACGGAGACTAAATAATTTGCCCATGATCACCCAGCCAGTAAGTGAGAGAGCAAGGATTTTAATTCAGGTGGTCTGCCTCTAGAACTTGAATGTTCTGATAGCATAATTTAACCTGTCCCCTACTTTAAGGTAGTTTGTTCATGATTTTTAGTTCCCATAAATAAATCTTTGTATCCATAAGCCCTTGAACTAGGTTAGGTCCCCCATTTCGGTGCTATCAGAGTACTACCTGGTACTTCTCTTTCAGGTCACCTTACACAGGTAATTACTTACTTAACTCCTATTATTTGGTTAAGTCTGTCTTCCCACTTGACCACACACACTGTGAGGGCAGGCACTGTCTACTTTGTTCAGATCCACATACTAAGTACGTAATAGTGCCTCTGGCACAGACAGAGTACTCAATAAATATTCAGGTTCTGCCTGACTACCCCTCTTTTCTTAAGTTAGATTCATAGAATTGGAATTAATGGATCAAAATATGTGAACATTTTAAGGCTCATAATACATATTATCAAATTGCTTCCCTACACATTACACTGATTTACCCTCATACCAAAGGTGTATTTAAGTGCCAAAGACACTGAAGCTTTGACAGTAGGGAACAGTGTAATTGTGGAATCTTTACTATTTTACTATATCAAAAATACCATTAAATATATTACTTCTATATCATTAAATAATATCATTAAATTTTTACTATTTTAGTTCATAAAAATTTGCTTCTCCGATATCTATGAAGGAATCTCTCCTTCCCTTGTTCTTTAGCTATTTGTATCTCCTCTTCTGTAAATTGTATCCCTTGCCAACTTGTTAGAATTGAGCAATATTTTAGACATTTAAGTGCTTAAGAAATTTCTTTAATCTACCTCGGAAAAATTTACAATGATTTATTTCAAGCATAATTTTAGAGACCAATTTTAGAAAAGCTTTATGCAGAAATAAGGAGAGTGCTTACCTGGAAGATTTTCAGTGCTTTTATAAGTCCTTCAAGTTCATTCTTTAAGGAAAAAATGAGTGTTGCTCTTCCCCTTTCTAAGGAATGGTCTTTGTTTTCCTTATTATCTTCAATCATGATGAATTTGGTGTGTGTCTCTAAAAATAAAGTATGAAAAAATAGAGAAAAGTCTAAAAGAGAAGACAATATTTGATAATATTGGAAACTTAATATTTAACATTAACATTAACCAAGTTTGAGTTTCCTCACCTGTAAAATATGCAGATATGCTTTGCAAGACTATAGTGAGACCAAAATACAATAAAATATTGCCGAGCACAGTGCCTACAATGTAAGAGGCACACAATACACATTAGTAGTTTCCTTTTCTTTTTGTTATAATCCAGTGCTTTCAGGGTATAACTCAAGCCTTTAGATTCTTGCAGTCGTCCTGACTATTGTGGCCTGAACTGAGCACTCTTCTTCAGTGAAAGCCTACCTCCTCTCTCCCTCACAATTTTAGCACTTTATCATACTGGATCTTGAATGACTTCCCCAAATATTTTATTTAAACATGTCCTGTCTTCTTACAAGGTAGCAATCTCCTGTGTGTGTGTTGGGGGAGGTGAGGATATTGTGGGGGTAGAAGTAGGGTACAATAACTTTGTATTGGTGATTTTCAATTGAGAAATAAACACCTGAGAAATAACACTAAGATTAAAAATGGAAAAAGTGTATTAAAGATTTATTTTCATTAGCTTTCTTTTGGTTATTAATTCTTCCTAATTGCGAAGTTTCACATTGTAGTTTCAGTGGAATTAAACTTTAAAAACTTAAATTGATCACTGATTCCATTGTCTTTCACCTGCTCTCACTCACTGATCCAAGCCCATCAAGGAGCCTTCACAAGACTTCACTTACTCATGGAAGCCTTCCCTGACCTCCCCATGTATTGGTCAGTTGCCCTTAGTGCTGGTTATCACTGCACCATATGCCTGCCATTCATAACAGTCACCAGGGCAGCTGCCACAGCTGTTGTGGTGGGTGTTTGGTTGACTGTCTCTCCAGCTAGATGGTGAGCTCCAAGGGAGCAGGAAGCAGGTGGGTCTTTACTCACTATTGTATCTCCAGCACCTAGCACAGTCCCTGAACACAATAGGCACTGGGTACATGTCACTGAATGAATAAACAAATGAAAGATTGATTAAAGACATGATCCCCACACTCAGGGAAATGAAAGTCTGGTAGAGATAGAATGACAGTATAGAAGGAGAAGCATTGTAACAGGGAACACAGATGGCATAGTGATGGCAGTTACTAGATTCATTATTCTGCTATGTGTTCAGAGACACGTCATTGAAGAAAATGTGCTTGAATTGGATCTTTAAAAAAGGGGGAGAAGGAGCAGAGGAAGAGGTGAAAGACAAAAGATGAGGATGTAACCAACCATTACAGGTGAGTGCAAGACTATGCAGGCAAGTTATCATGTGCCCTTCAGAAGGCTCTGTGCAGGTAATAGAGGGGGCTTTGGATGTGACCATGTTTTCTCACACAAACACCCAACCAAGGACCATGGCCAGTCTGAGCTAAGGCTAAATGAGAAAAGTCCTGGCTTCAAAATGCTTTCCTTTAGGATGATGCAAAATTAGGGGCTTCGTGCATTTCTCTTTCTTTGACCAGAGAGCTCTTGTGACCCTTCTCTTTCCTCCCTAAAGCCTTTTTCTTAACCATATTGTGTAACATTTTGGGGCCCCTTAGGAGACGCAGTCCCAAGAGACCCATCTGGCTTGAATATGAGGGTACCAAGTGCCAAATATGGCTCAGAAATTTTCAACTGTATAGTCATAAACAACAATCTGCTACTAAATATGCCAATTAAATAAAATTTTCTGTTTCAGAATTCAAACTTTGTAAATACCTTTGGAACTTAGTTTAACAAATATTTATCAGGCATTACTAAATTAAAGGACTGCTACATAGAAGTTCAGAGACTATGGAGATGAGAAAGTTAAAATTAATAATGTAGGTGGGGGTTCTGTGATTCAAATGATTATTAATGATAAAATAAATGAAATTTCAACCCAAGCACATTCACATGTATAAAGTACCATAGTCAGTGTTAGGGCAATAAAGATTAAAAAACAAGACAATTTGCTTCCAAGGAATTCACAGACTTATGTATGAGGGAGGGGAAGAGGAGAGACAGATTTTCCAGTAATTACAAATAAGAAGAAAATGGGACCTTGAGATCCCAGTTATGATCCAAGAAGCAGGCCTACCCCTCCTACTCCTGCACCCTGTGACCAATGTCCCATGACACTCTAAATATACTGGAAATGGCTTCTGACCTCTCCATAAATCTCTGATGAGCAAAGCTTTACAGATGAGAAGCAGGAGATCCTAAGAGATTTTCAGTTTCAAAGGAACTGACCGTTTCCTTAAGGTAAACTTAATTATCAAAGATAATTCTGAATTAGCAGCTTTCAGGCTAAAAGTTCAGGATTGGTGGGAGAACCAAGATGGCGGCATGAGTAGAGCAGTGGAAATCTCCTCCCAAAACCATATGTATTTTTGAAAATACAACAAATACAACTAATCCTAAAAGAGAGACCAGAAGACACAGGACAACAGTCAGACCACATCCACACCTGCGAGAAACCAGCGCCTCGTGAAGGGGGTAAGATACAAGCCGCAGCCCAGCGAGACCCGAGCGCCCCTCACCCCAGCTCCTGGCGGGAGGAGAGGAGTCAGAGTGGGGAGGGAGAGGGAGCCCAGGACTGCTAATCATACAGCCCTAGCCATCCGCACCGGAGCATAGACACAGTGCATGCATGGGGTGCTGGAAACTAGGAAAACAGAACAGTAAGACCTGTGAGCAGGTCCTTGCAACCGGCGCACCCGGGACAAAGAGCAGCGAGTGCTTTTTGAAAGTCTTAAAGGGACAGGGACCCCACAGCTGGACGGAGGTGTTCCGGGACACTCAGCTCAACAGCTGGGAACCTGGGGAACTCCGGGCACCCAAACCCCCGCAGCGCAGCTCGGAGGCCCCTCACCGCGATTAACAGCCTCCCGCCTGTTCCCTCTCCGACGCGGCTCCGCCATATTGGAGAAGCAGTCTGAGGCAGGCCACGCACACAGCAACTGCAGAGCTAAATAAACTCCATAGCGGCCGGGCAAGATCAGAAGCACCATCTGCACGCAGCTGCCCAGCACAAGCCACTAGAGGCCGCTGTTCTCCCGGGAGAGGAAGGCCATAAACTGGCAAGAAGGGACTTCCTCTTACCCAACACATGCACCAGCTCCCCACAAATACATCTATCGCCATGAAAAGGCAGAAGAAATTGATACAGACCCAGATCACAGAGGCAAACCCTGAGAAGGAGATAGACCTAACCAGTCTTCCTGAAAAAGAATTAAAAATAAAGCTCATAACCATGCTGATGGAGCTGCAGAGAAATATGCAAGAGCTAAGGGATGAAGTCCGGAGGGAGATTACAGACATCCGGAGGGAGATTTCAGAAATGAAACAATCTCTGGAAGAATTTATAAACAGAATGGATAAGATGCAAGAGGCCATTGATGGAATAGAAACCAGAGAACAGGAACGCATAGAAGCTGACGCAGAGAGAGATAAAAGGATCTCCAGGAATGAAACAATATTAAGAGAACTGTGTGACCAATCCAAAAGGAACAATATCTGCATTATAGGGGTACCAGAAGAAGAGAGAGCAAAAGGAATAGAAAGAGTATTTGAAGAAATAATTAACTGAAAACTTCCCCAAACTGGGGGAGGAAATAATCGATCAGACCATGGAAGTGTACAGAACTCCCAACAGAAGGACCCAAGGAGGACAACACCAAGACACATAATAATTAAAATGGCAAAGATCAAGGACAAGGACAGAGTTTTAAAGGCAGCTAGAGAGAGGAAAAAGGTCACCTACAAAGGAAAACCCATCAGGCTATCATCAGACTTCTCAATAGAAACCTTACAGGCCAGAAGAGAATGGCATGATATATTTAATGCAATGAAAGAGAAGGGCCTTGAACCAAGAATACTGTATCCAGCACAACTATCATTTAAATATGAAGGAGGGATCAAACAATTCCCAGACAAGCAAAAGTTGAGGGAATTTGCCTCCCACAAACCACCTCTACAGGGTATTTTACAGGACTGCTCTAGATGGGAGCACTTCTAAAACTAAATAGATGTCACCAGAGAAAATAAAATCACAGCAAAGAAAGCAGACCAACCAAATACTAACTAAAGGCAAAAAATAAAATCAACTACCCACCAAAGCAGTTAAAGGAAGCACAAAAGAGCACAGAATAAAACAACCAACATATAAAGAATGGAGGAGGAGGAATAAGAAGGGAGAAAAATAGAGAATCTCCAGACAGTGTTTAAAATAGCTCAATAAGCGAGCTAAGTTAGGCAGTAAGATACTAAAGAAGCTAACCTTGAACCTTTGGTAACCACGAATCTAAAGCCTGCAATGGCAATAAGTACATATCTTTCAATAATCACCCTAAATGTAAATGGACTGAATGCACCAATCAAAAGACACAGAATAATAGAATGGATAAAAAAGCAAGACCCATCTCTATGCTGCTTACAAGAGACTCACCTCAAACCCAAAGGCTATAACAACAAAGAAAGACTGAAGGAACAAAACAGCAGCAGAATCATAGAACCTAAGAATGGACTAACAGTTACCAAAGGGAAAGGGACTGGGGAGAAAGGGAGGGAAGGGAGGGATAAGGGTGGGGAAAAAGAAAGGGGGCATTATGATTAGCATGTATAATGTGGGGGCGGGCATGGGGAGGGCTGTGCAACACAGAGAAGACAAGTAGTGAATCTATAGCATCTTACTACGCTGATGGACAGTGACTGTAATGGGGTTTGTGGGGGGGATTTGGTGAAGGGGGGACCCTAGTAAACATAATATTCTTCATGTAATTGTAGATTAGTGACAACAAAATGAATAAATTAATATTTTTAAAAGTTCAGGATTGGTTTCACATATGCATTCTCAAAATGCTATTAGAAATGTGAAAACCTTTGGAAACATTTCTTATCTTTATAACTATCACTCAAAGACTATGGACTTTTTTTCATATAGAGAATGGGTAACTATGTCCTATGCTACACAGATGCAAAAAATAGGAGATATGTAAAATCCTATAGCAAATCACCAGTAATAAATCCATCTAGGTAAGTTATAATTTTTATGTGCATCAATTTCTCAGTTGCTGACCTACACTAAGTATTCAGTAAATATTAGCTCTAATAATGGGAAGTACTCCCCAAA
The DNA here is from genome assembly GCF_030020395.1 of Manis pentadactyla. Lineage (NCBI taxonomy): Eukaryota > Metazoa > Chordata > Mammalia > Pholidota > Manidae > Manis > Manis pentadactyla. Next base: position 57,575,051 of record NC_080027.1, read on the forward strand.
TTTACCAGTCTTCAAAAAGAAAGACAATGTTAAATATAATGAAACTGACATTCTAAACTCCTCTAGCTAAGAATTTTCCTCGTCCTGGGAATTAAGCCTTTTACAAAATGGTTATAAACCTATTTCTTATAGTAGTACCAAGCACCTGGAAAGGTTGTTTTATGACATAAAAATATTGTTTTATCTTAAGGTGATTTTCAGTTTCATTATTTTATTATGCAACCCCTAAAGTGTATTAAGTTTCAAATCTGAAGTGAATAATTTAGGAATTTTTTTTGCATACAGATAACAATTCCAAAGTACAATTTACTGAGTCAGCCTTTATTTAATGAGTACCCGTTTTCCCTGATGTTGTCTCCATGACATGCTAAAGAGAAGAGAGTTCTGCAAATATATTTCCTGGCCCACCACTATTTTCATAATGTAAGCAAGCTTTAATAATCGGGAGCAAAGTTCAGAGAAAAATAAAGGAAAGTGATTTTTGCTAGTCAGTGGTAATACTGACAGAATTTCAGATATTCTGACAGACATCCTTTAATAGTTTCTCAGAGCTTAAAATGCAGCTCCTCATATAAAAAACTAAACAAAGTATTTCCTTTCACATTTCAAAACTGGTCCTTAAGTTCCCCTGGCAGTAGCCACTCTAAGAAGTGCCTGGTCTAATTTCATCCCTTTGGAGTTCATAATTTTACCTTCTTTCCTTGGTTCTGGAATGGCTATAGTTTGCTACCAACAGCTTAGTTGTGTGGTAGCAGAGGAGAGTGAAGGATACATTAATTGCATATTTATGATGTGCAAGACATTTTATATTGAGATTTGAAAACATTTCTATTCCCCCTTGTTTAAGTCAATATAAGAAGGAAATTTCTCAAAAGGAACCTCTGTTAAGAAATCAGAAGGCAAGAATTCTCACCAATCCCCCTCCCAAAATAAGCATAGCACTTTAATTTTTATTAAAATTTGGCCATAACTTTGCCTGGTTGACAGAATCTTTTTTCCTTTATTCAACTTACTCCCAAACGTCTTTCAGAACCTCAACATTTTCTCTTGTCACTTTCTTCTTCTCCTCCTTCAACCTACCTATCCCCTTCCTACTCGAGGGGCAAAAATCACAGTACTAGCCTGTAAAAATAAAAGGTATAAAGTATTCAGTGGGTCACACCTGTTTGAATCCATGTCTTATCAAGAAGTATATGTTTTCTTTTTAAAGCAACACTCTAATAAGCCAATGCCAACTGTTGTTTTCCCTTTTCCTGTAAAAGGTAGGGAACCCTTTTCCTACTATATGTCCTGGCCTGACTGAAGATGCACTGGTATGCAAGATATGCCATTGGAAATAAGGAAGGCATACCAAGAAGGAGGGCAGAAGATCAACAGCCCCTTGGTAGAGTAGAGGCCAAGGTGTCTACACTAACTCTTTTCTCCCCTTAGTTTAATCAATAATGAGTATGACTTAAAATTTTCTGACCTAGGAAGCACAAAGTGCTATCACATGAAAGTAGTTGGAAAGCATGGATGCTGTTTGAAGATAGAACTAAAACTTCAGAGAAGACTGGTGTGGAGGGAGAGGTTTTCTTTTTTGAACGGGGGAAAGGAATGTGGATGAAAGTAGATACAGCATTCACTGCCCATAAACAACATTTTTCTAGGAAATAAAGGCACCGGCAAAGAAAACAGAAATAGATAACACATCCCTGAATGAAGATAACCTAATATAATAATAATACATGTACAAATGAACTCCAGTGATGAAATTCATAAACCACAGATTATAGCTCCACAGAAATGCTTATAGTTACTTTAAGTTGTGCTCACATCTACTCTTAAACCAAGTAAGTAAATTCTATCCTTCTTTGAGAACTAATTGACAGGCACAAAATTTCACTGGATTAGAAAGTTCAGTGCTAGTTTTTTTCCCCAAGCCAACTAGAGTAGAACACCATTGGGAAATCAATTTTAAACTGCTGAGAACCAAATGGTCAGAGGCAAGGTTAAGCTTACCTGGACTGTTAACTGGACTTACTAGGCTCTAGGCCTCTTTGTGAGTTGTAACCTGGTACCCAGGCTCCTAGCCTTGTGCTAAGGTGGTGACGAGGGGTAGGTGTGATGCCAGGACTTGGGTCTGAGACTCCCTTGTTTTAGAGATGTCTAAGGGATGGTTCCCTTAATGCGAGGAGAAAGAGGATGCCATTTGGTGGAGAGAAAGGAAAGAAAGAATGCATTTGTTTTTGCTAAAATAGAAGAATCACACAGACTTGTGGTTGACTCTGAACCTTAATTTCTTCATGTGTAAAACTCAGAAAGTATCTACCTTTTAGAGTTTATTGTGAAGGTGAGATTAGATGACGTGTAAAGAACCTGTCTCTGGCACACAGGAGGCCTTAAAAAATACCATCTGTTCTCCACAAAGAGGGTAGGAGGAAAGGGCAAGAGTGACCACAGGGCTACAACCACGACTACCCAGCCCCAGACCCCGACGGACGTCTGCCTCCCAGGAGGGCTACCCTGCCTCATCCTGGTGCCGGCCCAGTGCCCCCAGATCCGTGAAGGAGGTCGCTGGTCCCAGCTGGAATGGGCCACCCCACTCACCTCGGGCGCTGCTAGCTGTGCGCTGGGTCCGCCGACAGAGCCACGCTGCGAGCCTTTTATAGAAGCCGGCGTCGGCGAGACCCAATGGGCGCCCGAGGCAGCTGGACAGTGACCAATCAGAAAGGGGCTCGCCTGCTGGGCGGGGGCGCCTCTGTCAGAAGCTAATCTCAGCACGGTGCTGAAGGTTCCCGCCAGCCCGAGGGGAGACGCGCGCTTTAAGGTGTATCTGACTGGTCTTTAAGTTAATGTTAGGCCATCCTTAACTACAGAAGTCTAATATAAACAATACAGACTTGGAAATTCCCTCCAAAACAAGACAACATTTTCCACATACAGGCTTGTACTGCTGCTCTGGCGACCAAGCGAGAAATTCCCTGCACCTCGCACGTATGTCTGTGCTTGTTTGATTAGCCTAGCCTTGCCTCACCATTCTCTTTACCTTCCCTTATTCCTTAAAACGGAGCAACCGTCGAACTTTTAGAAGGGAAGTACTCAATACTTCCAGTTAAAGAAATTTTAAAGCTGCAAGCAGAGGAACATGCTATATTAGCAGAAAAAAAAAATATATATATATATATATACATATATATATATATGAACACATAGCACAGAAGCCAGAAAGTTGGATTCGGTTCTTTGTTGGCTGAGTGCTCATTTCTTTTATATCCTGTCCCAAAGGACTATATATGTAATACATTATATTGTAGAACTTTTTTCGTTTTTTAAGTCGTTCATTGAGGTATAATTTACACACAGTAAAATTCACCCTTTTGAAATGTACAATACTGTGTTTTGACATAGTTGTGTAATCACCAAAATATAGAACATTTCCATCACCCCAAAAAAGTCCCCTTGTCTCAAACCTCTTACCCAACACTCAGCCCGATAACCACTGATGTGATTTCTGTCCCTCTAGTTTTCCCTTTTCTGGAATGTTATTTGAATGGAATCATATAATATGGAATCATATAATAGTACAGGTTTTTGGCTCCTGGCACTTTAACATAATGCTTCCAAGCTTCATCCATTTTGGTGCATGTATCAGTAATTTGTTTCTTTTCATTGCTGAGTGTGGGTGTACTTTAAAATACAGGAGATTTACAGTTTTCATATGTGTTCTCTCTTTTATCTGCATGATAATTCTATGAGGTAAATATTCTCATTTTACAGATATGGAAACTTAGGCATAGGGAGCCTCTGTGATCCTCTTCTGGCATAAGCTACTAAGTAGAATCAAGCAAAAACATTCTGACTTTTAAGTCCAGTGTTCTTATTGCAATACTATAAAAACACTGGGCAGGTACAGACCTTTCAGAGCCAAGCAGAGGTCATAGATGGCTTTCCTAAAGTTGGGTCTCTGGGAGGGCTCCAACCACTTCTCTTCAAGAGTTGGGGCCAGCTCATCCAATGAGTCCATCCTCAAGGAGATGAGGAGAATAGGGTGGGCACTGGTCCTGCAGTGGGGAGCTTGAGTAGTTTGTATCAGCAGGGGACTCCAGGCATCTGGGCTTTCCACTTCTCTGGCAGAATTCTAGTATGTCTCTGACCCTTTCCAAATTATCTCTAGCATTGTGTCTGAAATTCCACCAATTAAGAATTTTCACTGGGATGAATGATATAATTTACAAATTCATATACTCTGAGAAGGCTCAGGTGGAGAAAGGACTTTTAGGTGGAGAAAATATGTTATTTGCCTAATAAGAAGCATTTGTTTCTTAATCCCAAATTGGTATCACAGAGTGAAAAAATGGCATTTCCATGGAAGTATGGAAGAGGCAAATAAATCAAGGCTCTTGAAGAAAAGAGGGCAGTCCTTAGTGAGTTGGTTTTCCATTGATGCTGTAATAAATTGCCACAGATTTAGTAGTTTAAAACAACACAAATTATCTGGAGGTCAGCAGTCTAAAATGGGTTTCATCTAAAATCAAGGTGTCAGCAGAGCCGTGATCCTTTTGGAAGCTCCAGGGGCAGAATCTGTTCTCTTGTCTTTTCCACCTTCCAGAGGCCACCTGCTTTCCCTGGCTCTTGACTCCTCCTTTTATCTTCAGAGCGAGCAATGTAGCATCTTTGAATCTGTCTCTGACTCTCCTGCCTCTCTCCATCATTTGTGAGGACCTCTGTAATTACTTTGTGCCTACCCAGATAATCCAAGATAATCTTCCCATCACAAAATCCTTAATTTAATCACATCTGCAAAATCCCTTTTGCCATGTAAAATAACATTGACAGGTTCCAGAGATTAGGACACAGACAGCTTTGTACCAAAATTAGAAGCTCCGGGTGCTACCCAAGTAGAAAATGCTCTTTCTCATATTTGTCCTATCATCTTGATCTGTGGAATCCATGGCGAGCTTTCTGACCATGAGATGTAGCTTTTGAGATACTGAAAGTACTGATTGCATGAGTGATTAAGAAGGACACCTCACCACACCCTCCAAATCTTCAGCAGAACATATTTGAAAAGGGACACATCCCAATCTCCCGTTTCTCATTTGCTAAGCTGGCTCAGTGGTACCTTTATTAGTCCTTGATCTTCTTTGCCAGCTCCTCCTCTTGCCTCCAGACATTCAGGGTTCTTCTGGGAAAGGATCTAGGCCCTCTTAGTCTTTGTCAGGTCATACCTTCTCATGCCTTTAAGTGCCCTTGATATGCTAAAAACTCACTCCCCCCAAAATATCTCTTTCAAGCCCAAACTTTCCTTCTGAACTTTATATCCAAGAACTCATTTTATATCTGTGACACATTGGCATCTTACTATGCTCAAAAGGAATTTGGGAAAGTTGTGATGGAATGCCAGTCTGCCAAAAAAGAATCAAGAATTAATACATGCTACAACTTGAATGAACCTGGAAAACGTTATGGTATGTGGAAGAAGCCAAACACAAAAGGTTACATATTTTATGATTCAATATTTATGAAATAGCCAGAATAATCTATGGAAACAGAATGCAATGTTGGTTGCCAAGGGCAGTGGGGTGGAAGAATGAAGAGTAGCTGTTTAATGGATACCAAATTTTATTTTGGAATGATGAAATGCTTTGACATTAGATAAGAGGTAATGGTTGCACAACATTGTGAATGTACTAAATTCCACTGAATTGTTCACTTTCAAATGGTTGATTTTATGTTACATGAACTTCACATCAATAAAAAATAAATTATCCTCCTGCTCTCCAAGTCTCCTTCCCTCCTGCATACGCCTCTTTCTCATCTCCTTCATCTTACAACTTAGCAAATTTGGTCTCTTCTACCGCCAATATATACTTGAATTCATCCACTCCTCCCTATTTCCTGCCACTCTACTAGTCCCGTTCACCATCACCTCGTCTCTGAAATACTGCAATGATATCCTCACGAATTTTCCTTTATTTACTCCAGCCTCTCCTATCTTCTCATTTTGAAAACATGCCTAAAACTATTGTGTAGAATCTACACAATTTTGCTACACTTTAACAATGCAAACACAATCGTGTCTTTACACTAATTATAACCATAAAATGGCTTCCCATTATTCATAGGATGAAGTTTAAAGTCCTCCCATGATCTGTAAAGACTTGCAGTCTGGCCCCTGTGCACCTCTCTGGCTTCTTACCCTATTATTCTCCTTCTTCACTGTATTGTCCACTGCTCTTGTTCTAGCTCTCTAATCGAAGCTCCTTCCCACCTCAGAACCTTCCTACACTTAGATCTGAAGATCTCCACCTCAACACCCTAACCCCTGCTTCTTCACCTGATTAATTTTTTTCATTCTTTTAAGTTTTCATTCAAGGGTCAATTTCTTCCCTGAGGTAAACTACCCCCTGGTCTAAATGAGGTAGACCCCCCACTTTTCTTTGCCTTTTTATTTTAAAGCACTTGTGACAATGATTATAGTTATTTTTGTGACTATTTTACTTATATACCCCCAAAGGGAAAGGGGTGTGTGTGTGTGTGTAAGGTAGTACTTACACCTTATATCTATTTGTTTTCCACTCCATCAGGTAGGGATGTATATATATATATATATATCCTCTTTTATTCCAGACTTAATGCGAATGTTTCTAATGTTTCAGTTAAGGATTTATCTGCCATAGGTATCATGTTAATGAGGTTTTCTTCTATTTCAGACTATAGTGGAGTTTTTCTCAGAAACAGACATTAAATTTTAACAAATGAATTGTTGACATTTATTGAAATGATCACATAGCTCTTCTTTTTAATCTATTAATGTAGTGAATTACATTAAGATTTCCTAATGTTAAGCCATCCTTGCATTCGTAAGATAAACTCACGTTGGTCATCATTGCCTTTAATTCACATTTTTATGTATCTTTTAATATGGTGAATTTTATTTGCTGATATTTTGTCTAGAATTTTTGCATCCATTTTTGCATATTAACAGACAAAATTGGCCTATAGTTTTCTTGTGTGTGTGTGACTGTTCTCATCTAGTTTTGTTGAGTTTATTATCGCTGTAGAATTACTCAGAAATTTTACACATTTTCTGTTGCCTTGAGTTAAAGATGGGAGTAGTTATTACCTTTTTAAAGTGAATATTAGTTAGCCTTTAAGGTTTTCTGCCTCTTCCTGGGTTAATTTTAGTATTAAATGTTTTCTTAGAAAATTATCCACTATTTAAAGATTTCCATGCAACTATGTTCTTTTGGTTTTCCTTTTTTTTTTTTTTTCTTGCTTTATTGCAGTGGAGTCAGAGAACGTGCCTAATGATTTCTATTTAGGGGAATGTTTCAGGGATGTTCCTAAGACTCTCTACATTATTTAATATTATGGATATTCCATTAAATTTGAAAAGAATGTGAATTCTGTCATTTGGGGGTATGTAATAATCAGGATAAACAATGCTACTGTACCAAATCCCTTTATTAAATTAACACAATGAAGGTTCATTTCTCTCTCCCTTGAAGTCCACTATGCACTGGGTGACTCCCCAGGACAGCTCCTCTCCGTGTGGTTCCTGTGTGGCTACTCAGAGATTCAGAACCGCCATCTTAGGGTTTTGCCATCTCAGTCTATGAGTGTCACCAAAAGAGAAAAGAATTTTGAAGTGGCATGCCAGCTCTAAAATGCTTTGGCTGAGAAATGACCCTTGTCATTTCTGCTCTCCCTTCATTGGCTATAATTAATCAAACTGCCCATCCTTACTGCAAGAGAATTTTCTTGGCCAGAAAGTGCCAAGTCTAGTCTCCCCATAAGCCTACGAAAAGATAAGAACCAAATATGAACAGCCCAAATAATCTTTACTGCAGGGTGCAAAGATCTGTATGGAAATGCATTTAGAACACAGGAGTTAAGAGCATGGACTGCAGAGCAACACAGTCCTGCCACTTAGCCGTGTGACTTCTGGCAAATTACATTAACTTCCAAGCCTTGGTTTCCTTATCTCTAAAATGAAGATCTTTCATGTAATCCCACATTACATTTCATGCAATCTTCGCAACAATCGTTTGAGACAGGCAAGCTATTAGTTGTATCATTTATAAAATAGCCCGTGTCCCTTTTTTTTCTGCCTTGAATTCTATTCTTAGTTTTGTGATTCTTGCTATTTTATCATTTAACTAGTTTTTCTTTACCCATCCCTTCACTGTGTGTTGTCTATTAGGTTTGCCTCCTATAAACAAAATAAAACTTGATTTTTGTCTCAACAGAAAAATCTTTACCTTTTAATAATGGGATTTAGCACATTCATATCATAGATATATTTAGTCTTGAAGTGCACTTTTCTTTCTTTTTCTTTCTAAACTCTTTACTGAATTGATAACTTTCTCTTTGGTCCTGCTTTTTTAATCTAGTCCTTTAGACATTACACATCTTTTTCCTATTTCAATAGTGATTATCCTTGAATGCTTAACAAACACACTTAAATGTGTATAATCCCAACAATACCAAGATTATCTATAACCTATCTCCTTAACAAGATAAGGAATTTAGAATGCTCTTGTTTCTCTTTTTCCCTGCCTACTCTATTCTAAACTCCTAATGTCTCATTCAGCAAGTCTTTACTGAGCCTCAACTAAGTGTTGGAAGCATCTGGAATTTTCCTTACAAATTGTTAGTACATTAACATTAAACAAGTGCATCAAATGCCACCTTAACATTATCAGTGATTATTTGATCCTAACTAACAATTTCCTGGTATATTGGTTCACTGCTTGTAGAGGATATTACTGGTTTTGATGCTGTGCATCTATTCCTCTCCTGTTAACAGAACCCTGGTTTTCCACTGAGGACTTAAACCAGACTCCCAGTCTCCATCTATTTGCTTTGGGTGGACCTGATTCAACCCTTCCCCAGCCAATTCTAGGGGAGCCACATGACTCTGGACTGGCCTATCAGAGAATTGCAAGCCATGAGCCAGATAATTGGTTCAATGATGGTCACATGACCCAATTTGGGTCTGAGAATCAGTCCCGAGACTTGTTTACAATTTAACAGAGATTCTCTACCTTTAACATTGGAGGACAAAAGTCTGTAGCTAATGGAAATCATCCTGTGGAGACTTATTGAGAGTGATGACAACGTGGAGAAGAGCACTACTGAAAGAGAAACTAGGACATAATGACATTGTTGAACATCTGGAACCAGCCATACCCGAAGCATGTCCCTTTTTTTTTAATTCTGACCCCTAAGTTACGATTCCTTCTATCTCCAAAATTAATTTATTTTAAGTAAATCCTCAAATAACTTTTTTTTCAGAAAGATGGCCTGAGTATTATATTTTCAGAATACTCATATAACTGAAAGTGTTCCAATTCTGAAACCTTTCTTTCACTTCATGTGTCTTGGGAAAACAATAGGTAATAGAGCATTTCATATGATGGAAGTTCAATGTTCACGCAATGTAGATGTAGGAAAGGAAGCATTTTTAGGTAAGAAAGTGGGCTTTAAACTCAAATTATCAATTCAAATTCCAACTCTTCCACTTAACTGTCTACATGATCATTGACAAATTTCTTAACCTCTCTGAACTTTTCTTCATTCAGAGAACAGCAATGATAATTATCGCCCTTGTGAGACTGTTGTATTAATAAGATTACATATGTATATTCTCTGGGTCAGGTTCTAGCATACAGGAAACTCTCAGGAATTCCAAGTTTGCTCCTTATTCCCTTTTCTAACGGCTTTTCAATAAACTGCAATAAAGTATGATTGCAGAAAGGAACACTTATTTTAATACATGTTTTAACCCAAAATCTGCTACAATACCTCATCAAAATTTGAAAGACACTAGCATTCATGATCTACACAACTATTTTAAAAGTTGTCATACCAA